>NC_142700.1:747500-1037326 GCF_029339155.1 Prunus mume
TGTTGCTGATGCAAAGGAGACTTTAAATAAATTCAAATGTGAATTATTAATAATAATAAAAAGTACTATTATACATTGACGTAAAAGAAGGGGCCTAAACGTTGGACCAGATTTAGATTGGGCCACATAATTGAGATGGACTACTGTGGCATAAAAACCCAGCTTTCTGGCGCAGCGATACTTTACCAGAAGGCAATGGAATAGAATAATATCGTCGGTGTGTGTTTCGTGACTGGCTGGCTGGCTACATTTGAGTTGGGTAGGTGTGCGGGGATTCCGCGCCACATTTACTCATGAAAACAAACACACAGCGATCAAAACTTCACGGCACCAATTACTCACAAAGCTTACGCTGATACTTAGAGACAGAAGACACTATGACCATTTTGCGACTGGTGGTTAGAACAGCTCGGAATCGGAATTGGCGGTCAATCTCCACCCCTTCCCAAACCCTAAACCCTCTTCCTCGTGCTCGCTCACGTGATATTTCAAACCCTCGCCTTCTCTATCTCTCTCCTCTCCTTTAGACTAATAATTTTCTGTTTAATTTCTTCGGTGCCTATGCATCTCGCTAGAAATTGATGCTTATAATTGACAAATGCAGGGGCTTTTGAGCATCAATTTCATTCCAGTGCATCTGAAATTCAGGTGCCCAACCCGAATGGTTCTGGACGAAATCTTATGTTTCCAGCTGTGTTGGCTGGTTTGCTTGGAGTTGGAGTTGGAGGGATAGAGGTGGCTTATGCAGATGCGGGGAGGAGGTACATGTGCATAAATTTTCTGTAGGATCATCATTCTTGGACCAATTTTACTATTCTTACTCTTTAACTTGTGCAGGATATTTCCAAGCCCTCTTCGCCAGCTGAGTCTCCTGCAACTGAAAGTCATGTGGACCTGGAGGAAATTGCCAAGAAACAACGACAGAAAATTGAAGACTTGCTGAAAAGTAAAGGAATTCGACGTGGTTCTTATCCCCAGTTTACTGTTGCTGTGAAGGGACAAAAGGTTATTGCACTTAATTGAAATGCCACAGTTTTACATGTCTGGAAGTTTAATACATACTTAGACACGAACATGCACACATGCTAAGGTCTTATAATTAATTATGCAGTGTCCTCTTCAGAAAACTACTTGGTAAATATGATTTTGTTCTGTTGACAAGAGGGTTTTGATGGGTCTTTATTATATTATAATATTCTTGGTTGTCGTTACTCTTCATGGTTTATGAAGTTGATATCTTAAGCGTTGAGGCATGCCTGATAATCACATATTTTGAATACTCAATTTATAAAGGGTTCATCTACTTGTAGGATTTATTAGTTATTATATGTGGTTTTGTTCTCATAAAAGAATACATGTATAGAACTCTTTCAAATCAGTGTTGATACGAGCTTCCAATGGGTATAGGTTTCCATCAAGTTCCAAATTCCTCCAGCATGTGAAGCTTCACAACTGATTGCAAATATTGCTTCGCATCTTGGACTAAAGGTAGAAGAACATGGTGGTGGTTCAGATATGTCGTTACGTGCTTGGGACAGGTATTCTTAGACCATTGATTCTTGGTTCTATTATTGTATTCTGAACTCTAACTATCAGATTTAGCTTAAACGTTATGTTGCATTTGTTTGAGCCATTTAGCGTTATTTGTAGTTGTGTGAACCATAATGTGCTAAATATTCTGTTTCTTGTGAACTATGTAAGTGGAGTTGCTTGGCAACTAATGCTAACTCACCCAGAAAAAAAGAAGGAAACTGGAAGTGATAGAGGGGAATTAAAAGATGTGAATAAACATGAAGGAGATCTGCGCATCCTTGTATTCCGCTCAGTAATTACTCCCTCAGATAAAGCTGTAAGTCTCCATTTTATGCAGTTTTTGAAAATATTGCATTTTGTCTTGTTTACTTTGTGCTGCTCCAATAGCACAAAGGTAAAGAAGGGGTGGGCTATGAGATTTTCATATCAGTCAGCATAAAATATTGCAGGACATTGAATTTATGAAGGAGGGGAGCTTGAGTCCCAAAGAGCTTGATGCTTTGGTGGCTGCTTTACAATTAGCTGGGACAAAGTCAGGGCAAAACAGTACGTTGGAAAGAAGACCGAGAGAAGATACCACACAAGTGCCATCTTCAGAGAAATTAATAGCCAGTCTTGAGTCTATGGGAGTGAGAATTTATGGAATTAATGAACCCCATGTGAGTTCCTCTAGCAAAGAGATTTCGTGGGACAATATTGCTGGATATGATCAGCAAAAACGGTAAATAAAGCAGTCAATGCTTGAACCGAAATGCGATTTAATTATGTTGCAATGCTTTTTTGGGGTGTTAGGGTCCATACTTGAACTGAGGCCGTGTCCTTGGAAAGCAGTCAATTCACCACTGAGTTGTACCTAATATTAAATATGAGTAATGGAATTGTTTCTTGTATGAAATCATAGTTGCCTTTGCTATCTCTTTGAAGAGTCACAGTAACATGGATGTTCTGGCTGAGTTTAATCATTTGTGTTAATATTAAATTAGTCTGATACTTAAGAAAGAGAGCTTTGGTTTGTGGTTATATTGTTTATGTATAAGTGCATTTATGTATATGCATGAGAGTGCATTCATTTCTTACCAATATTCAACTGCTGCTTCTCATTGTGCAGGGATATAGAAGACACTATACTGTTGGCTCTGCTTAGTCCTAAAACATATGATGATATTGCCCGTGGGACTCGTTGTAAATTTGAGTCAAATAGACCTCGAGCTGTATTGTTTGAAGGTCCACCAGGTGCACCTATCAAACCTGAATAACTTGCTATATTTGGCATTGACATACTGATATTGATCATTTTATGCATCCCTGATTCTTGTTTGTCATTCTGTCAAGAGAATGTAATGATTCATTAGAGTACAAAAGCATCAAGTAAAAAACTTGTGAATTTTGGTCCTTGTTGAAAAAACATTTATCATAGGTTGGAATCTTTTTCTACACAGGAGCATAATATTCATCATAGTGCTAATGGAAAACTAATGTGCTAGGGCAATAAATTAATTACTTCAGATGATGGGGAGCGCAAATTCCCAAAACAAAACACTTTAGAAAAGAAGCCAACCATGGAACTGGCTTTCTTTCTTCCTAAATCGTGGTCCATTTTACTAATTCAAAATGATACATTTACCATGAGTTTTTTTTGTGAAAACTTCGGTGTGTTGAACCTTTTTTTTGGGGTGCCAATAGAATTACCAAAACAAATAGACTTGGGTTTTCACATGCCTGCTTTTGGAACTTATGAGAATTATGCAAATGCATTAGTTTTGATATTTGGCACACTTACTAAGAATGTGTGTTCAATTTTAGGCACGGGAAAGACATCTTCTGCTCGTGTCATTGCTAATCAAGCGGTGCGCTTCCAGGCACTACCATTTTTCAGTATATTAATTTATTTATTTGTCTATCTATTGGCATGCTAAGTCACCTGTTTTTGCAGGGCGTCCCATTGCTATATGTGCCTCTTGAGGTTATCTTGTCCAAGTACTATGGTGAGAGTGAACGACTATTAGGAAGAGTCTTTTCACTTGCAAATCAACTCCCTGATGGTGCTATCATTTTTCTGGATGAGGTAATTGAAGCAATTAATGCCTAGCGGCGATCTTAGAGATATTCATCCAAGTTTGTGATATTTCTTGGAGACTGATAATATGTTGTTGTATGGTTTGACTGCAGTTCTATATTTTTGTATTTTGTTTTGAGATAACCTTGCTTCCTGATATATTGACTCTATTTCAGGTTGATTCTTTTGCTATTTCGCGTGATAGTGACATGCACGAAGCTACACGGAGAGTCTTATCAGTTTTACTGCGACAGGTGAAATTGGATTCTCATTGCTTTACAGTAATGTTGAAAACAAGCCTAAAAGCAAAGCTTCAATATTCCCTTTTAAGAATTACAGAAAAGGCTTATTTCTAGATAGAGCATGCCCTGGAACAGGGGTTTGCTTGATCCAGACTGTGACTCCAACTTCCAAGTGATTTGAGGCAAACTTTTTTTTTAATAAGTAATTTGAGTAAAAAACTCGTACTGTTAAGAAACTATCAGTGCATGGACATACCAACAGAGGGGTAAACATACTCTTCCCATGCAGATTGATGGATTTGAACAAGATAAGAAAGTGGTTGTAATTGCTGCAACAAATAGAAAGCAAGACCTCGATCCGGCCATGATTAGGTATATTTTCTTCCTTAAGAGGATGATAGTAGTACAGTACCCTAAGTTGCCGCAATTGTTTGCCCACTTTTTATCAATAATGTGCAGCCGGTTTGATTCAATCATTACGTTCGACCTCCCTGATCAGCGAAATCGTAAGGAAATAGCAGCTCAGTATGCAAAGCACCTGACTGAATCTGAATTGGATGAATTGGCAACAGCAACAGAGGGGTAAGTTTTACATAGGCCCTGACATACAAAACTTTCTTACCTTATTTCCCCTCTTTGATCACCATGTGCATGGACATACCATTCTGACCTCCTAACAGAACAATAAACGAAAAGCTTCTTTTAATCCTAGTAGAAAGATCTGGCTTTTGCTTCACTGTTTCAATCGTCCCTTGCCGTGCCATTTTTCAGAATGTCTGGAAGGGATATTAGAGACGTGTGTCAACAAGCTGAGCGGTCGTGGGCATCAAAGGTAAACAATTGTCTTCATCCAAGTTTTTACAAACAGCTTATCTTCATTCATGGTTTTGAATTTGATAGATAATCCGTGGACAAATATCCAAAGATGGAGGAGAGCAAGGCAGCATTCTTCTTCCGCCTCTGCAGCATTACTTAGACAGTGCTCTGAATCGACTCAAGGGTCTACTCACTTCCGCACAAGGAAAACCCCAAAGTTCTGAGTCTGGCACGAAGAAGCCCAAGCTTTTAGTTGATTAAAAGTTCCTACATCCCATGCCCTTTTTGGTAGTTCCTTATTTATATGATGTCTAATTATCAGAGGTTTTCTTAAACAGCAGCAGTAGATATGGTCAAAATCCAAAATTTTATATAATCAAAGTAGAAGTGATCAAGTAAGTACAAGCATGAATGTGCCCCTTGAAATGTAATACAGGCAGGCACAAGCATATGAAGCACTGCCGCCATTTTAGAGGCTTGGAGCTGGAGCTAAAATGAAATAAACAAACCACCCCCTTATTAGCGGTGACATAACTAAAATAGCAAATTGCATTGAACAAGGCTCAACACCAAAGCTCCTTCCCTGCATTCAACAACAATAAACTTTGATCACTCTCAAATTCCACTACTTCAATCAATGCAAACACAATACCCGCCATACCTTTGGGAGATTGATGACGACGGCGACGGCGACTCATCTGCGTCTTCAACTCGCTTCCTTTTACGCCTCGGACTCTGCCGCGAAACCAACGACGCCACCTGCAACTGAGTCTGCAACAGCATCTGAGTCAACTCGGCCTCCAGCTCAACCCGCTGCTTCTCCGCTTTCAACCGCAAAGCCTCCCTCGCCTTGGCCATCTCCAGCTCCGTTTGCTCCATTCTCAGAAGCGAATCGGACACCACTCGGAAGCTCGCCGCGAGTCCTGACAACCGCGTCGACTCGCCATCCGAGTCGGAGGAGCTCTCCGAGTCAGAGCTGAACTGCACGTCACAATCTTCACCATCGCGATCGGCTACGTTTGGGCGTGCGCCGGATAAGAGCCCGGCATCAAAGGCGTAATTCTGACGGCCCTCGTTGTTGCGTGCGTTCCGGTTCAGCGGTCTGGTTCGACCGGTCTGAAATGCCATTATTATCACTATCGGGCCCTCGTTTCGTTTGTGCGATGATCTTCTTCAACTACGGAAAAGCAAAAGCGATGCACCGTTTGGTTGACGTTTTATTGGTTTTACGTAAATAAGCAAATTTACAAGTATATTATACACTTTACTCCACGGTAACTAATGTCACACCAAGTTAAACAGTTAAAAGTCAAAACTAGGAGAGCTCAGTAAACAGTCGGTGAGACCGCCCTCATCCTATCACATCTCACGTTTGGAAAATCGTGGACACGCGCTTCTGAAGAGCGTTGAATAAGTTAAAAGTGACGGACGCACACATTAGCTGATCAGTCAAGTCAAGAATCAAGATCGCTCTCTCTCTCTCTCTCTCTCTCTCTCTCTCTGGTGAGATAGCAGCAATGGCGTCGGAGGACAAGAAAGCGCCCAAAAGTCGAATCGGAGGAATTCGGACACTTTCCGATCTGAACCGGAGGTCTGCCGACTCGGACAGTGACTCGGATGGCCCCCAGGAATACTACACTGGTGGCGAGAAAAGGTCCGTCCTTCTCTTTCTTTTGAGACTTTTTTTTTTCTTGTTTTTTTTAACATTTCTTTCGATTCTCGGATTCTGTTCTTATGGGGTTTATGAAATTCTTGTTCTTTTTGGTTTGTTTGTATCACTGAATAGCCAACATGCTAAGCTTTGAATTTAACAGTCTTTTTTTGTTGATCATTGTTGTTCATTTGTTCATGCTTGTTTGCCAATTGTATCAACTAAAACGTAGAAAACTGAATTTTTGTATGTTTTGGTAAAGAAAAGGAGGCACTGTTATGATCCTGTACTCACACTTAACGACATCAATTCGTTTACAGTGGGACATACTGCCATTATTTTCTGTTTTCATCAGATGGGTTGAGGTTGTTGTGGAACTGCTAATGGTGAGTCTGGGTTCCATTAGGAAACATATTTGGAAGGGCATATGATGTTATGAAATGAAAGAGAGATTTATGGGATGCAGCTGTAAGTTAATTGGTAACTTAGTTCCTAGAGGAGGGTGATGGTGAATGGATACTAAATGTGCTAGGGGTTTGCTAAAACTGGTTCTCCCCCCCTGTCTATATTGCCTTGTGGCTACATGGGTAGTATCCTTGTGGCTCTTTTTCAAAAAACTCTTATTATTTTTAATGCTCTGTCTTACAGAAATGAACAGTAATAAGAGCTGATGTTAAACTTTAAATGTTCAAAGAAATTCTAACATTTGTAATTACAATATTGGCAGTGGAATGCTTGTCCAGGATCCTTCAAAGGGTAATGACGTGGATTCGATTTTTGATCAAGCTAGGGAATTGGGAGCTGTAGAGGGGCCTTTTGATCCTTCTAGTGCATCTTCAAGCTCAAGAAGCTTTACTGGAACTGGTAGATTACTCTCTGGGGAAACTGTACAATCTACTCCTCAGCAGCCCGAGACTGTTGTTCACAACATCATTTTCTGGTCCAACGGTTTTACCATAAATGATGGCCCGTTGAGGCCGTTGGATGATCCTGAAAATGCATCTTTCTTAGAGGTAATGGCCATGGAAGTGTGACTCATAGACATAAAAAAAAAGAAAAAGAAACCGGTAGATTATAGGTTCAATTGTTGTGGATGAGATTGATTATTACTGTCCTTTAAAGTTATTTTCTGTACAATAAGCTTGCACGGTGCATTCTTGTGTATTAGTTGATGTGATAACTCTGCTTGTGATCTTATGGATGAATTGTTTCTGCATACGTAGATGTTCATCTTTATTATTGACAACAAATTACCCTGGCATAAGCGCTGGGTTGCTCTTGCTCTGTTTCATGGTATTGTACCATTGTCAGGAATGACATTTTGTATCTAATCATTCCCTGTCTCAACCCAGAGCATCAAAAAGTCTGAATGTCCAAAAGAGTTGGAACCTGAAGATAGAAGTACCTCAGTTCATGTCAATCTAATAAGGAGGAATGAGAAATGCCCAGTGAGTTCTCTCTTTAAGATATATACTTTGTACACTCCCATTCAATAGTATTCTAGTTGAAGGCTCTCCAATATGAAGTCATATCTGCAAATGCATTTAAGTTTAGATGGCCTGATATCAAAGGCCAGTGGAACATTTTTACTTTTACCAATCATTGATATTTCTGTTCTTGCAGGAACCGGTGAAGCGGCGTGTTCCATTTCAGGGTGTGGGAAGAACTCTAGGTAGCAGCTCTACTCCAGTAGCATCTGAGCCAACAACTGCACCGACTCCTCTAAACACTGCTCCAACCCCATCCGTTGGCCTGGTTGTGGATGAAACGTTGCCATCAACATCAGTTCAGCTTAGGTTGGCTGATGGGACCCGCTTGCCTGCACATTTTAACTACAACCATACCATAAGTGACATACGCGCCTTCATTGACACATCTAGGCCAGAGGGTCCGAGGAGTTATCAGCTGCAGATTATGGGGTTCCCTCCCAAACTCCTGAATGACCCGACTCAAACAATAGAGCAGGCAGGGCTTGCCAATTCGGTTGTGATCCAGAAGTTATAGCCAGCAGCACCATGGTAATTTGCTATCTGGTCATTAGCTATATATATGTACCAGGTAGGTATTAAGAACGTTAACCTGTACTGTTTGCTCCATGTGTACAATGTCTTTCAAGAAGTGGGTGGATTCTATAAAATACTTTTGGAAACTTAAAAAGGCATTTTCCTTCAAAATTAAGAAAAAATTACTAGTGAAATGGTGGAGAATTTCTATTGGAAAGCATATTTTTTGTTTTAATTTGGCTTGACATTGAGTTGAGAATTTGCAATTGTGAAAGCATTTGATAAAGATGGAGCTTTCTGTGCGTTGTACACGGCACAAAATAGTTGGTTTCATCCGCATTAAACACCAAGAGCCACATCAGACCAAAAACAAAAACACTGAGAACCCAGGTACAACCGCAACAACCCAACCCAGAATCTTTGGATTTTTTGTGTTTAGGCATGACTCACCGATACTGGACTTCCGAACTTATGAGCAGTACCTCAAATCAATTTCCGGTTTTGAGTCTAAGCCCTTGTTGACCAACCCATCGAATTGGACTGAAGCCCACCAACCAAGTAGGCCGAACCACTCTCTGAGCCTGACTGTACGTCGGTGAGTTAAAGATCATATTCATCGTTGGGAGATGAATGAGGGAATTCAAATATAGAACTTCGGGTACATATATAATTGCTCTTAACTACTTAAGTTATTAACCCATTTCATCGGTCGGTCACCTTAGAAATGGGGTAAATAGTAATTAGCAATACAAGGAGCCAGATACTAGATGTGGTCTGGTTTTACCAGAGAGGGATTGAGCGTGGGAAGGAAATTAATTAGGCATCTCATTCTGCGCAACAGTTCGGCTCCGTTCATAGTGGCATAGATTGGACACCAAAAAGCCATACAATGTCGGCCAAAAGAACTATTTATATGCCTACATATCCTATTCTTTCTTCCTTTTTTTAGCATTTTGGGTTGGGAGGACTATATATCCTATTCAAATATGAAAAATCTTTCTGCATCATTAGAGTTTGGGTCGCCTAGTTAATGCTAATGTGCCAGCCACAAAAAGCTTCCCCCTTGAACTTTTCCCACATAATGTTTATATTTATACTAATCACAATATTAACATGAATTAATCACAATATTACCATGCAGGGAGCAAAGCTTAATGGGAGGGAGCAAAGGGGCCGGCCACCGCAAATGGAAAACATGATGAGTTTATATCCGCAAGTAGAAAAGCAAATTACTCCTTTCTAGTTGGCTGGAAGCGTTTGCACTAATGGAAGGAACACATACATGATAAGCTTTAATAAATGTTGACCAATAGCCTCTCAATAATATTCTCTCCTGCAGTTCCCTGTCAAAATCAATGATTTATTCTTGAGCAATGCTAGGAACATCATGTTTTAAATAATAAAAAATCATATTATAACAGTTCTGACGAATACTCTCATGTTTTCCTAACAAAGTCTCATAATTTGCTTATATTTTGGTACCTTTTATCTCTTAGAGGTGTTTGAGTTCAAGCAGTGCACGCACAAGTTGAACTAGAACACCTCTGTGTCGAACATATTGAGCTTCACTAACAACAATCACCCACAGAATGCCATTGGTTTTGTATTCAATCATTTTTTGTTCTCTTCATACAAAAATTTGATATGTAAAAATATTAAAATGATAAATAAATTTGAAAATGAAAGAAAGAAAATTGTCCATCACCATTATTTTTGTTTGGAAAGTAGCATCATCTTCGCTTTTCACCAATGGACAACAAGATTGGCAACAAAACCCCGTTGTATTCCTATGAATTTAGATTCCTCAATGCCATAGAATGACAGCTTTGGAAAAAGCAGGGTCTATAAACCCAAGCCATTGATTGGGGAAATAAGGAAAAAAGAGATCAAAACGAAATGAGACATTAAAAAAGAAGCTGCAAGGCTGCATTTTTGGGGAACAACAGAACGTATATATGGAGCCAAAGGGAATAATTACAATATGCGAAACAAGAACAAACTACTTTGTAAATATGTACGCATATACTCACTCAGACTGTTAATATTGCAGCTAGCTAAGCTATAGCTACAACTCGTTTGTACTATGTGAAAATCAACATATCAACCTCATTTGATTGAAATTGGATTTCTCATCTTTCTCGTTCTTGTGGGAATATCCTTCCTATATGTTGTTAATTATTTACAATATTCTCCACATTAAATCATAACTTCGGTGGCCCTGGGATGGGTAGCCTCCCCTCCTTTTAAACTTTTCAGCAACCACAAATCATAACTTCCACTTCTTACCGCAAAAAAACCACTATAATTTCCCATTTATTTTACTATTTCAGTGCTTGAGGGGATTCTAAGCATGAAGAGCGTTTAAGAGATTTTCAACAGGGAATTGAATCACAGTCATGAATAGGCGAGGCTCTGTTTGTTAGATTTCAAAGAGATGGGTCAGCGATCCGCTACTAACAACACATATATTATCTATGATTTAACCATCTACAAAACCCAAAAGGTATAAAGTTTTATCTTAAAAGACCTTAGTGATATTAGCACAGTTACAATTTTCCCTAATAAGAATGGTACAATTACAGATTTTCCCTAATAAGAACTTGAAAACAAAGATGTACAAATATTTTCTAAGTAATTAAATTTAAATTAGATTAATAGCAATTTTAAAAATGAAAATTGTTTTACTAAATAGGAACTATTAGAAATTACAAAAAATAGAGATAGAGATAAGCTATAACTTTATCAAGAAATGATACTCTTATTATATTTGTATACTACATTTTCATACTATCTTATGTGATACATGAAGTGAACAATTATATCAATTAAAAAGTGTCAATAAATTATAAAAGAAAAGAAAATAATAAACTAATTTTAATTAATGTGACTGTTCATCTCATATGCCACATAAGATAGTATGAAAATGTAATATACAAATGTGATAAGAGTAACATTATTCTTTTATCAAATGTATTAGTAATAATAAATTGTTTATCGACGTGACCATTCTATCCTTTCATCCCTAACAATTTGTGATAATCAAAGGTCTTTTGAAATTTTTTTTTTAATGTATGAAATGAAGCAATTCTTCAATCAAACAACTGTTGATGGACACGACGTAAAGTGCATCAGAAAAGCTTTGCTTGCAAGGGGCCTAGCATTCCTGTCCCTCTATACACTTCACTCTTGAAACTTCACACCAGTGACGTCTGTCTAACATTTTTCCTTTCTTTCTTTACTTGCTTTTTATTCTTACGCTTTTGTGACGGATTCGCGTACTATTATCCTCCTTCACTCCAAACCCTAACCCTAACCCTATACCTACTTATAAAACCGTAACTCCAAACCAAACCCTAACCATCAACCCCAGGTTGTAGTGTCATGTTCAGAGGCTGGATCAGTACTTTCTGTAGCTTCCTCCTGGAAACTCCAGGACAAAAAATAAAAAATAAAAAAAATCCCAAATTGATTTGTCTTTAGCTTCCTGCCTGAGAACGAGTTTGAAATGCCAATCAATCTCTGTATCTTAAAATGGGTTGATTTATTGCGTACGGGATATCTATGAGGAGATTTAGGACCCACTGGTTCAAACCATCATCTAGTGTCCTCCATTGAAAATTATTTCCCCAACTCTTTTGTCTATTCTGGCCAGATTCCGGTAATTCACTTCTTTTTCCTTCCTCTTTCCCTTTTAAAGGGGGGCCCCTTGTTAAATTGTTAGCTACCTTTCATTTATTTGGAGGTGTAAAACGAGAAAAATAAGATGAACATTGAGCAAAAGGAAAATATATCAGCTACGGGAGAGTTGAGCTTAAGCTTGCATTCCCTTACAAAAAGGTTGGTAGGGTAAGTATAATTGATTCATCCAAATCCAAAACAAATATATGCGATAATGCACTGTTAACTGTTAATTAACAAATAAATGGATTCAAGTACAAAAAAATGTGTTGAGAAAAATAAGAAGGGAATGGACAATGCGTACAAGGAAACATTGTATTGGATTGGATGGAGGGATTATTAAGTGGAGTGGAGACAATTTGTTCTCCATTGATTGGAGCAATGCGGATTTCGCAGGATTGGAGCGATGGAGCTCCATTGGAACATAGAGCTACCAACTTTAATAGGAGAGAGAAAATTGGAACCGAGATCACAATATGTAGAGAGAGAGAGAGAGAGAGAGAGAGGGAGATTTGAGGAAGAGACATTCGGACTGTCCCACTAGCTTTACCAGCTTTATTTTTAGCTGCAGCAAACCTACTTTTTTTTTCTTTCTCCATGCCAAATAATTACAGATTAGATGCTATGACTCTGACTAATAATTAATGGGATGGAGTGAGAGATTTTATTCATGTATATATACTGGTTAGTAAAAAGATTTTGTCAGTTTATTTTTCGCTTGACCCAAATCCAAGAAAACTGAAAAAGCTCTTTTCTTCAGACGGTCTCGTGGACATGCCGTTGTATTTTCTTTGTGGAAAATACTTGTTTGTAGAATATTGTATCTACGAAGCAAATCTGGCAAATACAACAAGGATGGATATAGGATGCATGATGTTGATAACTTATTAAGAGAATCGATGCCAACAAAATAGCATTACGTTCCGTAACGTACAATAAACCCAAGTTTACCTAATAATAATCAAAATATAATAAAGTACCACATGAGCTGATGATGTGCAAGCCCTTTTGTCATTATAATTATCCAGTTGACTGCTTTTAATTGAAGTTGAAAATTACTATATGAATCCAGTATCTAACGATTAATGCTTCCTCCTACAAGTCAAATTGTGATTTGAATCAATGTAAAAGGAATGATTGGTTTGAATTTGATGTAAGTACTAACACCAAACCTTCCTTTATATGAACAAGTGTCCAAGTATGGAGAAAAAGGAAAATAGCAAACATATATTCTTGATGCATTTGAGTGTCCGATAGGGATGAGTACAGGTGACAATTGCACATGATAAAAATGAAATAAGTAATAGTATGATAAGACTAATATTCTTTATTAAATATTACTGTATTTAATTGATGATTATGAACATTGTGAATGTGATGGATATTGGGCTGGGGCTGCCGTTGGTGTTGAGGCGTAGCCGCGTAGTAGAGAAGAGAAGAGAAGATAAGAGAAGAAGAAGACAAGGTACAGAATGCGAATATTAAATGAGTGGACAGATTGCAATCAAGCTCCAGTAGTAAACAAGAAAAAGTGGCAAAGGGGGTACTGTAGAGAGAGAGAGAGAGAGCGAGAAAGAGAGTAGCTAGGTAGTAGCAGTAGTGATTCCAATTTCCATGCCCCAAAAAAACCTATGTCTCTCTCTCTTCCTCTTTCTCTTTCTCTCTCTCCATCCATCAAAGTTGAAAGTTGAAAGTTGAAAGAAAGAAAGACATACTATTAGCCATTTATTTAGGGGTGTGTGTGTCCGGCCGGTTTAGCTCTTCCTCGATTTGATCGATCGTTGGCTGTCTATCTCTCTCATAATTCTTTGCCAGTAATGGCAGTGCAGCACTGCCACTGCAAGAAAAGAGGGTGAGAGTTTTCATCGGGAAGGTAAAGCTTTGCATCACACGACACAGAGAGAGAGAGAGAGAGAGAGAGATACATATATTCACATGACCACTATCTAAAACCCTATCTATTATCTATCATCAATAAATATATATGAAATGAAACCGGCTGAGTTTCGAGTTTGAGTGAATTACCACCTCCGCCCTTTCTTTTTCCACCCCCGCGTGCGGATTCTGCGTATGAATAAATGACTCTCACAGTCATTCACTTGTGTTTGTGTACAACAATACCAATACCCCCCCAAATATTTTGTATATATAAGTTAAGAAGATCAGAAGTCTGAACTGAAGCCAGCAGCTGTCAAAAGAACAAAACAAAAAAAGAGAAAGTACTGTTTGTGTGAGTTAATGCATGTGTAGAGAGAGATAAAACCAAGGCATTTTCCAAAGGAAATCTGAGCAGGCTTTTCTGGCAGACCCCAGCAAATGGAGAAAAACAAACGCTACATTAACTGATCCACTCTCCCACACTATCACTCTCACTAACTTAGGATTTCCCTGATAAAAGCCTGCTCAAAGTTTGTGGCATAAAACCCGGGAGAGCCCTCCCTTCCCCTTCTCCTCTTCTCCTTCCCTTCCCTTGGAGAGATCAGATCCATTCATGCACATGTGCATGTACACACCCCCCCCTTCTTTAGCTACCTAGATCGACAGCAACCCAAAAAATAAACATTATTGCGTAGGAGAGAGAAAAAGACTTTGAGACAGAGACTAGTTCTTTGTTTGTGTTTCTTTCTTGGGGTATAGCAAAGCCAAGTGAACAAAATAACTTTAGGAAAGTTGTAAATTGAAAGACAAGATAGCAAGAGAGAGAGAGAGAGAGAGAGAGAGAATGGAAGGTGGTTCTAATGGCACTTGTAGTATGATGGCTTTTGGAGAAAATAGTAGTAATGGAGGAGGACTATGTCCCATGATGATGGTGCCAGCTCTAATGACTTCCCATCACTCTCATCACTATCATCATCAACATCACCATCCTACTAATCCTACTAATGCAGACCCAAACACCACCACTCCGTTTCAGCTTCCCCAGCTACCTCCATCCAACCACAACCGCAATAGCAGCACCTCCTCTTTCATTTTCAACGACCACCACCCCAACAACAACAACAACAACCACCCTGCAGCAGCTGCCGCCTGTTATTTCATGGACAACAACAACAGCAACCATGACGGCAGCAGCTCTTCCTCATCTTCTGTCAAGGCCAAGATCATGGCTCACCCTCACTATCACCGTCTCTTGGCCTCCTATATCAACTGTCAAAAGGTGAAGATTAAACCACGTCAATGTCCAAGTATATCTGCTTTTAATTCCCCCACAAACGTAGGAGTTAGGACCACAACTCTGCCTCCTTTTTTCTTCTTTTGTTTCTGGTGAAAGGAAAAAAAAAACACAAATTTAGATACCCTATGCCCGAAAGTGATAGATAATTGATCTTTGCAAGTTTCTTTTCTTTGGAAGTTTTGGATCTGAGAACCTCAATTAATAGTTGATGAAGTTGGACATCAAGTACTTGTTACTGTCACGCTTTACTGAGTAATTATGTTTCGAGGAAGTAAAGTGATGAGGGAGTCAAACCTCTTTCAAACAAGCTGATCGATTGATAGCTGGTTTTGTTGCTTTTTCATCATTATATAATTTCTCATATACAGGAAAAAAGGTCGAAATATTTATTTGAAAAGAATTTGAGTGCAGGTTGGGGCACCGCCTGAAGTGGTGGCAAGACTGGAAGAAGCGTGCTCGTCAGCAGCGTCAATAGGTCAAATGATGAGTAGCAGCAGCGGATCAGGGTGTCTCGGTGAAGATCCAGCTCTGGATCAGTTCATGGAGGCCTACTGCGAGATGCTCACCAAGTATGAGCAAGAGCTTTCCAAACCCTTCAAGGAAGCTATGATCTTCCTGCAGAGGATTGAGTCCCAATTCAAAGCCCTCACTCTTTCTTCTTCTTCCGATTCTGCAGGTCATCATCACTTCACTCTCTCTCTCCTCTCTACCTCTATCTTCCTCTTATCACTGTTTATCTTTCCAACTATTTTTTAGTAAGTCTAGCAAGATTTAAACTGTTTCTTTGATTTTTTTTAATCATCCGAATTTTTAATAAGGAAAATAATATAATAACCAGCCATGCATGAATGCTGGTTCTAAGATCCTGTAGGTTTATTTTATTATAAAAACGATGGATATAGCAACCTAGCGAAGAGCATGTCTCCCAACGTGGGTGCTCAGTTCGTCTACATTCTGCTTTTCAAGTCTCTTCTTTAAGTTTTGTGCTTAAATAATTACCTGCTTCTATAACTTATTTAATTATATTTTTCAGTTTTTTTGGCGTGTATTCAACTTTTGTTACTACTAGCTAGGTTTGCACGCGCAAGTCATTTTATTTTTAGCTATATACAAATCGTTGGAGTTGCGTAGATTTTTGGCTTTGGTTCTCTTCTCGGTGTTTGTGAATTGAATGAGATTGATTTGTTTCTTTCGAGTTTTTTTTACTTATTTTTTTACCTGGTTGATATTAACACCGATGCACCTTATATTTAAATATAAGACAAAAGGTTTGGCTTGTGTCGTCTCCCCCTTTCATGTATATATATAGCAATGCTGAAGCAACTGCTGTCCTAGAGACTAGGGTTTGTTTGAACCCAGATTGTGGACAGAGAAAATTAATGTTCAGTTTAAATAATGGATCTTTGAATATCTGTGTTCTCTTTCGAGTGAGGTGAGGTTTGGAAGAAGCCTATGTACTCTAATTAGGGTATTGTAAATATTTAGTTAGGGTTTAATCACTCCGTGAAAGCTGAAAAGATCTGTGTAATTGTTAGATTCAAATTGCATTGCTCAGATACTCTGAAACAACTGTTGCTTTCCCCGGATCTGAAACTGATTATCTTGGTTATGTTCACGTGACGCTAATTTTTATATTTTTGTCTTGTCATTGCCAAAGTTGGAGTGTATTTGCAGTGTGTATGCTCTTGTTTCTTAATGCTTACTGGTAAGTACATATAGATAGAAAAGATTTGTTAAAAGAAATTTACTTTGGAAATGAGTTTGTGTACTACTGGTCAACCTTATTTTATGGTTGGTAAATAGAATAAAGCTTATTGCAATTGTGATCATTCCAAATTCCAAGATTTGTGAAAGCCTCATTGGCCATCTTTCTAAATATTTGCATTAGTACAACATGTCCATTTAAGTTTTAGTTAGTATTTACAATCACAGTGGGTGTTTTTGTAATGACACGGGTCTTCATCGCAAAGAATACTACACTTGAATTGGTTGCCCCAAATGTTATGATAGACAACCCAAGATATTAGATAGAAGTTGACAATTTGGTTCCTAGATTATGTGCGTGTTGGACTCGAGGTGTCAGTTCTTCTGCACTCAATTCTGTTTACGCTTGCATGCATATGATTAGATAGACACAATTCCTTCTATTTTCTTTTGGTTGTGCAATGGAATGGATAAAGGTTCCTTAATTAGATTACAATAAAGAAAGCATGTGATGAAGGTTTTACAGATTGTTAAGCGGATACTTTGATTACAGAAGAAAATGGGGCTATTTAGCGTTAATACGTTGATGAATTATCTCATATTTGCAGTTAGGGAGTCGTTTGAAATACTTGATTAGTAGCTTACGAAGAATAGTTTAAAGGAATCAATTATTAGCGCATATGGTTGGTTTCTGAGTGAGAAACTTCGCTCTGAATGCATGAATGAGTATTTAATCACACAAACTAATGATGTAAGTGGAGTCGCAGCTCATCGAACAAATCCTGAGCTAATCTAACAGCCGTGTCCTTGAATGGTGTGCTAGCTGTTAACCTGTGTATGTATTAATTTTGTTCTCATTTTTTGATATAGCCTAGAATTCCTTGTAACCTTGGGAGGAAGTATATGTATCTGCAGTTGGCCTATGTATTCGTATATATACTGGATTTCTGTGTTGGTGTGGCCCACATTGGAATTGATAAGTGGCGATTGCATTTTTGGTAAATTGCATTTCAAAGTAGAATTAAGTAGCTTAGATCCATGCCCTATATGTTTTGGATAAAGTAGGTCTGCTTCTGCATGGAGTTGTGATTGTATTCTTTGTTGGATGTAGAAAAAGAATGTCTATGGGTCTAAAAAGTTCCCCCTATAACAAAAAGAATATCACACACTATTTACAGGATACACTTTTTGGCTGTACAAGAACTCAAAAGTACTTTCGTTCTGGGGGCTGAATATATTCCTCATGATTAGGGATATAATTCTACTCAATCCTTAGCAAAAAGAAAAAGGGGAAAAAGGAAAAAAGTTTGATTAAATCTTGTGTCTTAGAATATATCTAAGGCTGAATTTACAGCAGCAATGTATGTTTTCGATAATATGTTGTGAAGGAATTGTCTGCAGGTTATAGAATTTATGCATAAAACTTTCATATCATAGAGCAATAGACCTTAATGAAGTTTTATTCGAACCCAGCTGGAACTTTTGACCTTTAAATCATTAGGTGCTTTTTCTTCCTCGTAAGTGTAAGAGGTCAGTGACTCCTTACAAAGATCGAATCAGTTTGAATTGATAAAGAGAGACTACAATATGGTGCAGGCCCTAAAGAATGTTACTAGAGCAGCCAATATATAGAGTACAAAAGTTTGGCCATGTTTTGCCACAAAACTGCCTAAATTCTTCTTAACCTGAATGCATCACTTAGCCGTTAAAAATGCGATGTGTAGAAACAATATTGGTGTAGTGTTTTTGTACAAATCGGATATTCTGTGTTATGGCATGCCTGTGATTCTTGTAAGAGAATAATTTAACCATTGCTCCTTGCGATTAACCAAATTAATGTGTGTTGTGCACTTAAATCTGCACTGTCAGTCTATTACTTTAGGGATTCTTGGGGAGCCCTTGTTTTTTAATCAGTTTTACCATGGTTAAAGATTTTGATTCAATTCCTTGTTGATGGACTTGTATATGTATTCATGATGTGTGTCATCAGTTTGTGGCGATGGACTTGATAGGAACGGATCATCTGAGGAAGAGGTTGATGTTAATAACAACTTCATAGATCCACAAGCAGAAGATAGGGAGCTAAAAGGTCAGCTGTTGCGCAAGTACAGTGGATATCTAGGCAGTTTGAAGCAGGAGTTCATGAAGAAGAGGAAGAAAGGGAAGCTGCCTAAAGAAGCCAGGCAACAGTTGCTGGATTGGTGGAGCAGACACTACAAATGGCCTTATCCATCGGTACCATATTATTATCAATTTATCTGAACATTAATTGCTGGATTTGTTCATCAATAATTCCGTAGGCTCTACGTAGTTTTTGCTCTCCCTCATCTCACTTTGTATATATGTATATATATGTACCTACGTACCTACGCACGCGTGTGTTGATGCATTTACAGGAGTCGCAGAAGCTGGCTCTTGCAGAATCGACAGGGCTGGACCAGAAGCAAATAAACAACTGGTTTATCAACCAAAGGAAGAGGCATTGGAAGCCTTCAGAGGATATGCAGTTTGTGGTGATGGATGCTACACACCCTGGCCACTATTACATGGACACTGTCTTGGGCAACCCATTTCCCATGGATATTTCTCCCACATTGCTCTGACTCGACAACAACGTGCCAACTAATTAATTAGTATGATGCTAAGATTATTCCAATATCTTTATTAATTGTAGTCATTCTGAACAATTTATATATGACCTTTGACAATGGATTGTGATTGTCACACAATCATCTATGTGTACTAATATATATTTATGTAGGGGTTATTTATTATTACGATATTTAGCACTTAAATTACTTGTTTGATTTTGCATCTAAAAGTTCTACTTTTCTCCACTTCAAAATGAAGTTTCGCTATAATTTTAGGTATGTGGGTTGTTTTTTTCATTGGTTGGAAGAGATGGATTGTTTATAAATAAAATAACACCATAAAGAGTATACGATATATAGTACTGATGGTTTGGACTGCTAATAAGAGAAAACCTGCAAACTAAAGGTATTTTATGTTAAAGATTAATTAAATACTTTTAACCTTAGTTATTGGATTGCATTAATTAAACATATTGGTAGTCTTCGAGATTACAAGTATACATATTGGTAGTCTCAAGTCAACAGTGCTTTGGGCCTATTTTGGGTGTTTTAGAAACTCCCTTAAAAGTATGCATCCAATCTTTTTAACTTAAATATATATGAGATAATGTCCTGCTAATTAGATATGTTAGTAGGTTAAATGTTTTTTAATATATGTTATACTAGGAGTAGAAATCATGTACTCCTTAACTTTATATATTTTAAGTTATAGGGTATAAAATTTAAAAAAAAAAAAAACCAAAATACAAAATTGAGGCCCTCACAACAATCTTGAAAACAAAAAATTAATTTCTATTTATTTTTTTGCTGACGATTACATTCTAATTTTTATACAAGACATAGTACAGCAGCCCAATGTGGAATACTTGGGCTTCATATTGGACCTGCTGCATAAAAAGCCCAAAATCTAATAATTGTTACATTGGGGTGCTGTAGTATTCTACTTGGGCTTTTGCCTTTTTCATTTTCCGCACCAGACCTGGCTCCTCCGGCTAGCTCACACTCTCGCTCCGCCCTCCTCCTAACTAAAAGAAGGTTCTCTCTCTGGCTGGAGGAAGAGGATTGGAGGTTGTAAATCTTCGAACGCATTTCGACGGCCAGATTTACATCGATTACTTCCATACGGATACGGTACTTGCTTCTTCTTCTTATCAGCTCTTACACCGTCTGGGCACTTATTATCTTCGTATTGCGTTGTCAATATTGTATTTGGATGAATATTTGTTTGTGAAAAAAATAATTAAGGTTACCATTCGTTAATCATTCCTCGGCTTCTAAAAACTGTGTTTGGCTTTATATTCTTGTTATTTGTTTTTATATTTTTCTGATGAGCATTTTTGTTTGAGATTTTAAAAAAAAAATGATGTTTTCGAACAGAAAATGAGTGCTGTTGGGGATGTAGGCAATAGTTCTAGTGGTAATGAGAGCATGATAGATGAACTATCAATTTGATATTTAAATATGTATATTTTTTACGAAAGTCTAAAGGTGTCCTTTTGTAGTGGGAACGTTGAGAAAGCTGATTACATAACCAGTTGAATATAATTCGGCCAAGTCTTGGTAGTGCTTTTGAGTATGGCTTTGTCGGTATCCAGAAGGCTTTTACTTTCGTTTGGTTCCGTCTTAGCATCGGGCCACTGTGACTCTCCAAGTAGTTTATATCCATCACTTCATGCCTCTCTCGATGAGGACGTGTAGCTGTTTGTTATTGACTTACATGATTGGAACATTTTGTGGCGTTGCAAATATTATTCTTTTTCTACCTTTATTTTGGTCCTTGAACGGATTTATGTGGCCATGTTCCAGGGGATGTCTTATTTTGTGAAGAATTGTCACCTATTTCTAAGGTATTCTGGCATCATATCTGTTTTCATTACACCGTACCTGATTTTTTTTTTTTTTTTTACATTAAAAAAAGAAAAGAATATCATGAAAGCTATATCATATGAATCAGTGCAGCATGTTCATATACTCAACATGGTGATTTATTTGGATTCTTTGCTTTCTGTATACCTTGGAACTCAGTAATGAACTCATTTTATATTGTATCTCAATATAGGCTGGATCATCTTTTCTAGCAAATCGAAGACTTTTAACTTCTATCTCAACTCCTGAATCAAGTGGAGGTGCATTTTCCTCTAATTTATTGTCTGCAAAGCCTGTGGTTGCATCAGAGGGTACTACAGGTACGAGGAAAGGTCACAAAACATTGCTTGTGTTCAGGTTTATGTTACCTAGGAAAAGCATTATAAGTATTGAAATGCCTGCATTAATTGTTATACAGTGGGTATGGGCTGAAGTTTTTGCCCAACTTTTGGCATAAATTTCAAATGTCTTGTCCCTGATCTCTGCAATGGATATAAAAGAGAATGACCGCGTGCTTCTGATGTTCTCTTACTTAAAACCCATTGCAAATAGTAATTGAGACAAGTGAAAACATTATAGGCAAGTGTTGGTATGCATCAAGGGTTAGTTTTTGGTAAAATTTATATATTACTTACTGGGTTTACATTATAAACCAGGTGTAAGGATGTCTTATTAATGTTATCTATAAAAAAAAAAAAAACGTGCAGAACTTCTTTAATGATTTTGTGTATTGTAATATAGGGCTCTGTCAAGACCTTGTAATTCAAGTGACAAATTTTCATTACGAAGATAAAGGCTTCACAGTTTTCCCTGGTGATGTTTTTGATGTACCTATTAGGAAGGATATTGTTCATCGGGTTGTACTATGGCAGCTAGCAAAACGGCAACAGGTATTGACTTATCTATAAACTGAAGCATTGACACCTCAAGCATGTAAAGATTGGCACTAATGATGGCTGAGCAAATATTGCATTCTGATCCTGAACTTTAAAAATAGAAAAGAATCTTAGTTGCTATGCCACTTGAAAGTACATAGTCTCTGCTTTAGTGAGATTTTTTTTTTTTTGGTGTTGGGGAATTGTGGGGGAGCATTTTGCCGAAAAAGCTTCTGGATCACATACGAAGTATATGGGTTCTTGCATAAGAGGAAGTCAATTGACCAATAACTTTTCTATATTTTTATTTTCACATGTCATGTGTTTTGAAATTCTTGTCGTCCATGCTTAAAATACTTTTGAAGGTCTAGCAAAAATTATGCAATAACCACTGAAATAATGTTGGTGAGACTCTATACACAAGTGAATGTGAGAAAGAAAAGAAAAAAAACTTATGCTTGTTGAGTGGTCTACAGGGAACGCATTCAACAAAAACTATTAGTGAGGTTAGTGGGACTGGGAGAAAGCCATGGAATCAGAAGGGTACTGGTCGAGCGAGGCAGGGATCATTGCGTAGTCCCCAGGTACTGATTTTATCATGCTTTGAAATTAGCATGTTTCTTGATTTTCAATCTAACTCTGCCTTTAAGATGCTTTTGCATAATGAATTTAATGAGTGTTAACAGTTCAGAGGAGGTTCCACAATGCATGGTCCTAAGCCACGAAGCCATGCTTTTAAGCTGAATAAGAAGGTTCGGCGTCTAGGGCTAAAGATTGCTCTGACAGCTTGAGCAGCAGAGGGAAAGGCAACTCTCTGTCTCTCTCTCTCTCGCTCTCTGAATGGATTTCTTGCTTTGTGTGCTAATGGGGCTGAATTATTTTAATTAAATATCTGAACTTTTATGTTTTAAATGTAACTTAACTAGAGAAACTGTATGAAACTGCAGCTTCTGGTTTTTGATGATTTTGAGGTCCCAACACATAAAACCAAGAATATTGTGAACTACGTCCAGCAAATGGGGAACTCCAAGAAACTTCTGCTGGTAGATGGTATGTTACCTGAAAAGCTCAAGTTGGCTACACAAAATTTACATTATGTGAATGTGCTGCCCGCAGTAGTGAGTTGCTCTTTCTGACCCTTTAGAAGTGTTGTATTATAGCTAGCAAACTATATGCAGCCTGAGATGAGATGCCATTCCACAGACACATTATTCCGAAGATCAGCAGGCGTATTTATACATTAGCAATTGCTCAAGAGTATAAATTTTTGACAAAATTTTTTCCATTGTTGAAAATGTTTGATTCACAAGAACTAAAACCTGTGTCTCTCTCTCCCTAAATACTCAAAGTGTATTTCACACGTTTTGCAGGGTTTGAATGTCTACAGCATCCTGCAGCATGATACACTGGTGATGTCCCGTGCTGCGGTAAATGAAATTATTGAGCGGATGCACACTCCAATTAAACGTTGAACTAGTTTCTTCTTGTCTCCATGCACCACTCCATTACTTTTAACTCAGGATAGGAACCAGCTAAAAGAAGGCCAAAACTCTTAGCCAAAAACTAATGTGTATGTTGTTTTTGTTAATTGTTGTATACATTATTGTTACGAAGCTAAGTTACTCTACGGGGCTGTAATTATTTAAGTGTCCCACTTAAATGGTTGTTATTGAAAATTTTACTTGAAATCGAAATATCTAAAGGAGAGAGAAAATGGGTTCCTACTACAGAGGTGGTGGATTCTCGGCATGGCGCCCAGGATCGAACTCTAGTTGGATTTTTTTTCCTACAGTGTAACCAAAAAAAGAAGAAGAGCGAAATAAAAGAAAGGACGATGAGAAACTAGTAAACATTGACTCAGTCCGGTTAAGAAATGTGTGTTATGGATCCGATCCGACCCGACGCACACACTTAATCTTTTGTGCTAATTTGTGTTTGAGTCGTATATTTTGACACGTGGAAATTGTAAGCAAACAAAGAGACACAGGTGAAGCAGCAAAACATCGAAAGAAACAGGCATTAACTCCAAAATTTAAGACGCGTATTATGAGCCTGAGATTTATCTATCTACCATAAAGGCCAAGCGTCACACTCGCCTGTGCTGTCTTCTTCTCTTCTTTTTGTCTCCGCGAGAAGCAGCGCCTAGGGTTTATGTTCTGAGTTTTCCCCTCCCGCATGTCCAAATTTTAGGGCTTTGAAAGGAAACCTATTTACGCCATTAAAATTGCTTCAAAGTTGCTACATTTTCTAGCACCAAGTCTTCCTTGAAAAGACCCTCCATGGCCAAAACTAGACCGGGGAAAAGGGACGCGGATTCGTACACGATCAGAGGCACCAACAAGGTCGTCAGAGGTAAAGAAAACAATGCTTTTTGTTTGTTTCCAAAAAATGTAGAAGAAAAAATTTGATTTTTTAATTTTTGGGAAGCTAAATGGGTTGAATAAATGGTGGTTTTGCAGCTGGGGATTGTGTGCTGATGCGCCCATCGGACACCGGTAAGCCTCCGTACGTGGCACGCATCGAGAAGATCGAAGCTGACAACCGGGGCAACACGAAAGTGAGAGTCAGGTGGTACTATAGGCCAGAGGAGTCCATAGGAGGGCGCAGACAGTTCCATGGAGCCAAAGAGCTCTTCTTGTCTGACCACTATGATGTTCAGAGCGCTCACACCATCGAAGGCAAGTGTACGGTCCACTCTTTCAAGAGCTACACAAAGCTTGAGAATGTGGGAGCTGAAGATTATTACTGTAGATTTGAGTACAAGGCTGCTACTGGAGCGTTCACACCAGACAGAGTTGCTGTGTGAGTGTCTTTTCCTGTTGCCTTGGTTTGAGTGGAAATGTGGTGTTTATGGATTGGATTTGATGGGTTTGTTTTTGTCGGTTTTGAAGGTATTGCAAGTGTGAGATGCCATATAACCCGGATGACCTCATGGTGCAGTGCGAGGGGTGCAAAGACTGGTGATTTCTTCAAGTTCTTTTATTTCTTAGTATATTGCTCGTTTTTGAGATTTGAGTTGTTGGATGTGTTGTGTTGTCTTACTTGAATATTGTCCCCAAAAGAAACATTAAATAAAGTATCTTTAATGGTTCTAACAATTGCAGTCTTGATCACTTGTTTAGTATGTATGCAGACAACATATAAGTTTTGGAAGAAGCAATTTAACCATGGAAAGGTGGAAAAGAAAAGGAGTGATCTTTTGACAATAATTTTCTGTGTCTCCTGGTGGCTTTAAATTATATTTCTACTTTAACCAACTCAAAAATTGCGCTGTATGAAGGTTAATTTCCATGTCTGTTGCTTAGAAGTTTATTGCTCATATTCATGCTTGAGTGTGGTTCCTGATGTCCATGATGGGCTTAATACTATGAATATTTAATTATTGAATCTTGTTTGGAAGAAATTTGGGTCATTGTTGCAACATTATTGAATCTCCCCTAGTACATCTTAAATACCCTCATAGATGCATTTTTTTTAACTACGGACTTACAGGTACCATCCTGCTTGCGTGGGCATGACTATTGTAGAAGCAAAAAAATTGGATAGCTTTCTTTGTTCAGAATGTTCATCTGAGGAGGATGTGAAAAAGCCCCAGAACGCATTTTCAGCATCACCACAAGCTGGTGCAAAGGTTTGGCTACTCATAATGGAGTTTTAGTTAATTGTTCTAAAATATATTTATTGACAAACTACTCGTCCCAAGTATCTGTGTGATGGTCTAGTCCTTGATGAATCACTTTTCAGTTCTTTTTTCGTCATGTCTGATTACTTTTTCTTTCTGAGATGCAATTTTGTGTGTGATAGGTTCACCACAAATTTAATCTGGCTGTCACAAGAGTGCATGATTAAACTAGCAGTGTTACATGTTTATTGTAAAGTTATGATCAATGCTGCATTGCTTTTGTCATGGACATGTATTGTCCATTCTCCTTGTTTATACTGTGATGTTATTTCTGGGCTATGAGATTTGTTTTCCCCCATAACAAGCTCATGCAATGTTTAAGGTTTTTTCTTTTCAATGCAAAAACTTTTTAAGGTTAAAAATAGAGTGGTTTTGCTTTTCATCGTATACTCCATGTATCAAGTTATGTTATAATTATTACAGTAACTGTTGCTCTTTACTTTTACTACGATTCCTACAAAATGAATAATCAGAATTCATAACCTTTTGTAGGGAGAGCTGAAGCGGCGGAAGAAATGACTTCCTTTGCAAGCATAGGTTGCTAGAGGCGAGACTTTTGATTGCTGTCATGTGGACTGTACAGTAGGATATCAGGACCTTAGTTTGACTTTAGGCTATATGCACCAGCTCCACATTTAGGAAATTGGTCCTGTATATTTAACAAAACATAATTCAATTCGAACCTTGTTCTCTATCTTGACAGAATATCATTTTGTCTATTGCTATGCCAAATTGCCGGATCTTTCTTTTAGCATTAACATCTGAATCCATTTTGCTCGTTCTCTTTAACATTGCGGCTGTGTAACCTTTCTAGATTAGTCGACTCATGAGGCAGCTATGTGACACAATCACAGCTGTGCTGCTGCACTTCTCCATTTTCCTGGTACCAAAATAGGAAAGCTCAGACCCAAAAAAAAAATCTATGTACAATGAATGATGGTGGCCGTGATTTTGTATTAAGAAAGAAGTTAAAGATGTAAAAGGATGCAACTTTTTGTATGTTTTAAGCTGTAAGAAACATGGGATGATTCACTGCAGTTGAAAACATTTTCGCAGATAAAAAAGTTCGCACGGAAAATGCTACTACAGCAAACATCTGGTCTGGTAGCTGCTTTTTTCAACTCGGTAGATTTTGAATTATAACTGAAATCAACAATCACAACCCAACTTTTTTATTTGTTTATAGTTTTCGCTCTTTTTCCCACCCTAAAAGGAAAAAAGATATGAACTCATCAAGGTTGTTTGGTGTGAGATGGCAGCATGAACAGCGTGCACATATACTTTGAAAACATGAGCATAATTCAATGAATGATAACGGCTTAGTCCAAAGCGGGCTGGTTTTACTCTTAAAAAGCTCCTATTCACATTGATGGCACGGTTAATCATTGATTGTCTGCATGGCTCATATGGCAACTTGTTCATTTTTAAATCTGTCCAGTGTGACAAAATTATGTTTGTCCATAATTGATCACTGGAGACTCTTATATATTGGTACTTATTAGCACCACAATTAATTGTTAAAACCAAAAGCAATTGAAATCATAATCCCCGATATTTCTCTGTTTGTAATGTGACCATGACAGTAAGGGCCAATGTAATGCCTCCATTATGTTTCACGCTGCTTCTTGTTTCTGTTGTATTTACAAGTTTTGCAGAAGAGCGAGCAATATATATAGTTTTGATGGAAGGAGACCCAGTTGCATTGTATGGAGATGGAAGACGCCTCGACGTAAATGGGTGAGATTAACAAACAACTTGTTTAATTTTGTTTTCCTATGGTAATCACTTAGTGATTATGATCTTTATCTTATGGTTTCATGCATGGATAATATGGTTAGCGAAGTTTTCAAGGCTCATGCAAAGAGCTTGGTGGATTCTCATGACCAACTTCTACAGAGTGCTCTGGAGACTGGAAGCTACAGCAAGCTTTACAGCTTTAAACACATTTTAAATGGCTTTGCTGTCCATACCACCCCTTCCCAGGTCCTCTCCCACTTCACGTATTATCTAATTTTAAATTCTTTCCATGTAATTAGTTCGAGCCAATAATAAACTTGATTATGATTAATATTACAGGCAGAAAAGCTCAAAGAAGCTCCAAGAGTGAAGTTGGTTGAGAGTGACAGAGGAGCTAAGTTGATGACAACATACACCCCTCAATTCCTAGGATTACCCCAAGGAGTATGGACACAAGGAGGAGGAGATGATCACAATGCGGGTGAAGGAATTGTGATTGGTTTTGTGGATACAGGCATTAACCCCACACACCCGAGTTTTGCTTATGATCCTCTAAACCCTTTCACCTCCAATATTTCTCATTTTTCGGGTGCTTGCAAAACGGGTCCTCAATTTCCAGCAAGTTCATGCAATGGAAAAATAGTTTCAGCAAAGTTCTTCTCTGCTGGGGCTCAAGCTGTTGCCACACTTAACTCAACAGTGGATTTTCTTTCACCCTTTGATGCAGTCGGTCATGGCAGTCATGTGGCATCAATTGCCGCTGGAAATGCTGGAGTTCCGGTGGTTGTGAATGGCTTCTACTATGGACGAGCCAGTGGGATGGCACCACGTGCACGGTATGTGTTGTCTATGCTTGTTGCAGCAACCTCAAGATTATTTCAGACTTCAATTAAAACATTTCTGGCTTCTTTTGAGTTTTGATTTTAGTTTGTAACAGAATTGCTGTATATAAAGCTGTGTATCCTACGGTTGGAACTTTAACGGATGTGGTTTCAGCAATTGATCAAGTAAGTACTCATATTCTAGACTTTCATCTTTCAGTGCCTGATAGATTATCCCAATCAACTGGACATCTAAGCAATGCAGAAACTTACTAGTTAGTTCCATAACAAGTAGCAGTTTCTTTCTGGTGTGTGTGTGTGTGTGTGCGCGCGCGCGTGCTCACCTGTATATCTTTTCCTTTGTGCAACAACAGGCAGTTCTAGATGGAGTGGACATCCTGACACTCTCCGTAGGACCAGATGAACCTCCAGAAGACACGGCGACCTTCTTAAGCACGTTTGATATTGCCATGTTATTTGGTCGACGAGCTGGGATTTTTGTGGTGCAAGCAGCGGGAAATCAAGGGCCAGCTCCTTCAAGCGTAGTGTCTTATAGCCCTTGGGCTGTGGGTGTAGCTTCATCCAGCACAGATAGAACTTATCCTGGTTCTGTTATTCTTGGAAATGGCACGAAGATTGAAGGTGTGGGATTATCAGGTACTAATATCTTAATTTCAAGAACATCTTAAATAGACCTATATGGTTCAAATTCATCCATAACTGTTTCTTGAATTGGTTATCTATTTCTCTTTCAGGACCAACTTTTGGATATGGTTTACTTCTGCATAAGTTGGTTTTGGCTAAGGATGTACTTAAGGCAAGTGGGTCATTCCCAAGAACTCCACCATATGTTGAAGAGTGTCAATATCCAGAAGCATTGGACCCCAATGTGGTGCAAGGTAGTGTTGTGATCTGCACCTTCTCAGAGGGCTTCTATAACGGGACATCCACCATCACCGCCATCATCAACACCGCAAAAGTTCTAGGATTTATGGGTTTTGTTCTGGTTGCAAATCCAAACTATGGTGATTTCATTGCAGAACCTATTCCTTTTGGTGTTTCTGGTATTATGGTCCCAAACGTAACCAATGTCCAGGTATCTATTATTAACAATATTATCATATTTCCCATGAACCTTAGCCTAATCAGAACTATCAGAATCTTACAAGAATTGATAATAAATTATAGGTTATTCTACAATATTATGAACAAGAAACTTGCAAGGAGGAGAAAGGATTTGCTACTAGGTTTGCAGCAAAAGCAGCTATTGGAGAAGGAAGAGTTGCTTCTTTCACGGGCCATGCACCCGTTGTAAGCAGATTATCTTCGAGGGGACCAGATTTCATAAACAGCTCCAGAACTCCCTGTGATGTACTAAAGCCTGACATCCTTGCCCCAGGGCACCAAATTTGGGCAGCTTGGAGCCCCATCAGCGCCTTAGAACCCACATTAACAGGTAAGTAGAAGTTGCAACTTAATTTTTTTTCTTTTTAGGTGCTATTCTTGCAATACCTTAATATAAAAAGCAAGAGTTAACAAAACTTGGGGGGTTTTGGTTGTTTAGGATACAATTTTGCACTACTATCTGGTACAAGCATGGCTACACCTCATGTGGCCGGTATAGCAGCACTTATCAAGCAGTACAAATCTTCATGGACTCCATCCATGATTGCATCTGCAATTTCCACCACTGCCACAAAGTATGACGGTGACGGAGAATTTATAATGGCTGAAGGATCCGATATAGGCAGTTCATATCCCTCCACCCCTTTCGATTTCGGAGCTGGCTTTGTCAGTCCTAGTCGTGCAATGGACCCCGGTCTAGTCTTGTCTTCTGGATATGAAGATTATATCAGTTTCTTGTGTTCATTACCTGAGATCAATCCAGCTACAATTAGAAATGCCACTGGAGAATTGTGCAACAACACACTTGACCATCCAGCCAATCTGAACATTCCTTCAGTAACATTATCAGCATTGAAGGGGTCTCGAATCGTTCGACGGACTTTCACAAACGTAGGGAGCAAGCCAGAGACTTACCTTTGCTCTGCTTTGTCACCTAATGGAACAATAGTAGACCTGTGTCCAACTTGGTTTAGAATTGCTCCACAAGGCAGCCAAGAGCTACATATACAAGTTAAAGTGGCACAAGCAATGGATGGCTTTACATTTGGCGAAATTGTTCTTACAGGAAGTTTAAATCATATTGTGAGGATACCCTTATCAGTTTTCCCCGTTTCCACATCAAACACATGAGAAGTGTTAGCTTTCATTTGCACTATCTGTTGCTATACTTGTTAGAAGCCATGCTCAAGGAAATCCAATGCACGCAAATGTTGGCTTTCTCTCACATGCATTTCCTTGTGCAACGATTTGAATACAAAATTTAGGCCAATCAATACAACAGAAATTGATGCCAATATGATGTTGCTTATATTAGAGGAGCTTAAAAGTCCTCATAATTTGTTTTAATGCAATCCGGAATTTCATGAAAATAAAAGATCTACCTGGGTACCTCCGATTTGCCTGCTTTTATAGGCGCTCAAATAACCTTCTCACAAGGCAGACCCCCAGAAAGAGAGAAAAAAACACACCTTTTCGCACTACTAAATTGGAGAGTCCCTTTCTTTTCAAATAACACGGACCCACGATAAGTAAAGCCAAAAAGATTTGATGAATGGTATTTGAATGATTTTGATTATGATTGGAACAATGGTTAGAATACAAAGCATGATGAAGATTCCATATTACAACTGAATTAGCAACAAGGCGAACACCCATGTGGCGCCACCTCCCCATTGTTAGTCCTGGCTGTTCCAATTCGTCGGGCCAAAGACTCAGATACGCTAGGTCATCAAAAAGAGCATGACACAATTGAAGGCAGGCATGAAAAAATAATCAGGTGGTTATTGTCATGTTACACATACACTCGTCACACCGTGGATACCTATACACACTCCTTGCCTTGGGCCTTGGTTGGACATGTTTAGTTTGTCTAACTGCCTTTCTAATTCTCTGCTCGAACACACGCCATTCAATAGTGGAGTTCTTCATAAAAATGCTCGCGAGCCTGCGTTTATTTGGTCGTATCGTTGGCATTCTTCCTCCACCATAGTATATTCGATAACCAGACACCAAGGACGATAACTGACTTCCTGAATCAGTCATGGAAAATGCATCGGCAGCAGTGCAGCCTATGAAGTCCAGTGCTGCTAACTACAGAAGGAACTGAATTAGTCATGTAAAAGCTGCAGTAAAACTGAAATGGAATAATCTTAACATTTGACAGCATCTTATTACCTGGGATGAAAAATTCATGAAGGGTTCAAGTTCAGTTGGCGTAAGCAAATTTTCTTTAGTCACCAATTTAGGATACAAGCTCGTCAAAGCATTCATCCTTGATCTCCCTCCATATAATTGTGAACCTGCCACAAATATATGTGTCTTACGGTTGAAACCAAGAGCAGCAAGCATGAGTACTGCTTCTTCAGGTGTTAAAGGACATAAGCCTTCTTCCCTGAGCTCTGCAGGAGTAGGCAGCCTGAAATGCGTAGGAAAAGACCATAAAACTCAATCTCATTGTTCAGCTAAAAAGCATGTATAAAATGCTAAGTGCAAGAACAGAAACCCTTAAACCAAATGGGCTTCTCTCATTCTACCATTAATATCATATTATGATATTATGAACTAACAAAAAAATAAGCACACCAACCAAATGATATACTGCATACATTGTAGTCTTCTTGAGAACTGTCAATGCAGGGAAATGGATTTCACGATATGCTTCCAACTCCTTTCTCTCTTCTTCACCTCCCCCAAACTCACACAAAGAATGAGCTACCATGTCTATTTCAAACCTCAGGTGTAAAGCGAGATATCTGGAAGCTTTCTTAGAATGACTTTTATTTTTCTTGATTCGTTTTGCATATGAACCAACCAGATAACGATCCAGAGGTCCAGGGTGACCTTCATTTTGACGCAGTCTTCGAAGAAGTAAAGCACCAACTTCTTGTATCTTCGGGACAAATTGAAGGGCATAAAAATTACATCTGCATCGAAGTCTCTAGATGAAGTTCCTCAATTAGGAAGAGTGGAAAAAGATAAATGGTAGGCAAGCAAGAAAGTGAAACTTGGGGAGGATGAGGATGAAAATCCACTAAAAATTTCCTAGCCAGAAACTCTTAAGGGTAGGGTTTTAGAAGCTTATTGTGTACCTGCAACTGAAATGGTATTGGATCAAATGCCAAGCGATGCCCAAATCCAAGAAAATGTACAATTCCATTCTTAAGTAGAATAGGGACAATGTTTTTTAAGTAAAAACTTGGCTTTGCCTCTTTGGGGATGTCTGCATCTGTCACCTGGAACAAATTGTAACAAGTAGAAACAAACTCATCACAGGAGCAAACACTTTGATGGTTAAGAATATTTAATTTCGCTCAGGGACTTACAACACTACCAATTGCTTCCAAATCTAGTGACTGTAGCTCCTTAGGGAGTTCCTTCACTATCCGAATATCAGGAGTCAAGTAGTTAATAAAATGCTCCTCCTGATAGATATCGCCGAATTGACTATGAAATCACACAACTTCTTGTCATTAATTTTAAAGGCAAATATATGAGATTAACAAAAATTAAAAATAAATCACTAGTTATACATGAAGTTAGTATAATCAACACATTATTATTATTATTTTAAAGGAAAACAATAAGTCATCACAAACGCCAAAGACACTAATAAAACAATTATTTTTTTTATATAAAAAAAAGTCGAAAAGAAAATGACTAAAGAAAATGATAATGGAGATGTCCCAAATAACGCATGATGAAAAGTCAACAGTAAGAAATTACAAAACGCCAAAGCCACTAATAAAACAATGATATTAATAAATAAAAATTTAAACCTAAAGTAAAATTATAACGAAGATATCCCAAATAACTGGGGCATATGAAAGCATTCGGGGCTAGAAATTTTCATTTCATACCCAGCAGACCAGGAAATGCAATTAATTATTTGAAGGAAGCACACATGAATATTATTATTTTAACCATGATCAATATGAATATGAATAATGAAGCAATTATTATAATCAACCCCAACAACCCTCCAACCCTATTCAAGTTTTGAATCCAGAAGTTAAATGCAGCTTTCTTTTATTACAAAACTGACATCAACCATACGCATAAGAAACAAAGAAAAATTCTTGAGTGGAAAAAAAGAAGGAAGGAAGAAATAGGTGACCTCACATCTCTCCATATACTGCTATACAAAAATTTGGGAACAACCAGGGTTGAATTGAGTAATCGTGCAACAGCGACAGCATTGCAAACCTGTACCCAAATAAAATACTATTAGGTAAAGAAATAGAACCCACATCGAAATAAGGCCCCATAGAACCACATTCTATGTTTATGTTTCTAAGTTATGACTCAGTGCAAGTTCATAGAATTTGCACACAAGTAATCCTAAAAACAGCCGTGAGCCTCAAGCATCACTTACAGCCACTCGCTGCTGGTTCATCCCACCGTTTGCAGTGACCAAAATGTATCCATTCTTTCCCTCTATAACGTACCACAGAAAAATGAATGTTAGAGCCAGCTTAATCCATTAGTTTTGCAATCTTCAAAATGCATAGATAAGGACTTGCATGAAAATATGTGCTTCCATCCACACTTACATGTGAGAGAGAGAGAGAGAGAGAGAGAGAGATACCATTAGGTTCCCAGCTCCGTTGGTCAGCACAAGGTTTCCAAGAAGAAGCAGGAACAAATGGCTCCAGCCACAAATCTTTCGGCTCAGGTTTATTCAGTCCCTGCATCATATCAATGAATCAGCCACAACAAGTGATTAGAACGAGACATCATCAATTAAAGCCTGCCTTAACTAACTAAACTGAAATTCCAGTTAACCAGATGAGAGTACCTCTGCCAATGCATGCGCAGCTAAATCTAACATCCGTCCGTAATTACCTTTCTGTGCCTTTTTTTCTTTACCAAGTTTTCTCCATTTTTCCTGCAAACATACCAAGTAAGAGCCAAAAAGGAAAATCTTAGGATCCGTAATGTTTCATTTTCAGTTTTTATTTTTATTTTTAATTAAACATAGGAAAGGAAAAATGAGAAAATAGTGAGAAGAAAGGGGATAGATGTGATGTGAGGGAAGGATGAGAAAATGTACATGGTATAGTTCATAAAATAAAAACCAAAAATAATTTTACATGTAGTTCTTAGTTTTAGTTTTGTGTATTCTCCCTCATTTCTTCCTCGCATCTCTCATATCTCACCTCCCTCCCTCATTTCTCTCATGTATTTTCCTGTATCTCTTAAACTTTATATAAAATTTATATAAAAAAAAAGGGGGGACTAAAAACCAAAAACTTAAACGTAACTTAAACTGGCCCTTAACAATTTCATTCCGACATCAACTCATGTACATAATATTAGGGATATTAATTTGAACCTTTTGACAGAACATGACCAATCAAATCTGACGGCAACTCTTTTTCCATGAACAATCTTATTGCAATTACAGCAAGTCAAGCTTGACAGTTTGATAACCTGAAGGCTATACTTAGCAAAATCACCATCCTTTATTGAGGCAATAATGAAAGGGCATATGTTTCTTTGATATAATCTACAATTCTATTCTTTCTCAAATACCTGAATCACATTGACTAACCATATTGCAAAGCAACCCATCATACCTCAATGAAAAATATGCCTCAAATTCAATAGTTTAGAGTTGAACCAAGAAAAATTTAAACTTGCCCAACATGCACATACCCGAACGGTAACCGATACCGAAGCCACAGACGAATTCCCGGAAAACCCAGATTCAGAATGGAGCCCATGATCTTGTAGCCGTAAAAGCATCACCCAATTCATCAAGAAAAACAAAACCAATAATCCAATCACACCCACAACAAACTTTACTCGCTTTCTGCTATACCAAGCCCTCCCTACTTTCCTCTTGGCCCTCCTCTGCATCTTCAGCTCCTTATCGAACCCCCAAAACAACGGCGTATATTGTGGATCACACGTGTCCGAGTTGGCGAATCGAGTGGGGCCGAGTCGCGGCGAGTTACCAGGTGAGGATTGGCGGCTCCTCGGAGTGGTGGAGCCAGAGCCGGAGCGGTAATGCAACAGGCTGGGAAAGGAGGTGTTGGGGTCGGGCTGAGCTGAAGGTCCATCTTCTTCTTCTTCTTCTGAGACTGGTTTAACTTGAATGGCGTTTAAGGACATTGATTTGTGCTCGGCTCCTCTGGATTTGGCCCCAAGAGCTAAGAGAGAGAGAGCCTGAGGAAGAAACGCTAAGAAGCCGGAAGCGAAACGAGTGCGATAAGTCTGCTCTTCGGGTCCTTTTGCTAAAATGACTGTCCGCAATTTGCTAAAAATGGAAGAACGAATTGGAGTTGTCCTAGTTCCAACTGGGACTTACCGTATCTATTTTGATTTTCTTGTCCGTATTCTTGAAGATTGTCTGCGGTCGAGTTTAGGATAACGATTTTCGCAATGGCCAATCAGATTAGCTTTAAAAAAATTAGACTTTTTTTTTTTGAAGGTTTCGATTATTATCCTTATCAATTCGAATTATAACTGAACTTCATTTTGGCTGCTGATTATAATTGAATTTTGAAGGTTTCTATCGTAACTCATGATTTAATTTATAATTATTTACTTTTCATGCAGACTATTTCAACATCAAATATGCCATCATGTGAGTGTACTACATCATCAATCACATTTTGCATTGCCTCTAGTTTCTATCGCATGAAATGAAAGAAAATAAGAAGTTGATTTACATGGCTTTCAGAAAAATAAATAAGCCAAAACATTTAAACAAGATAAAATTATCTGCCAAGTTCCAGCAGGCATCTGACTCAAATTCTGTCAGAATATTTGCAATTATTTGCATTGCATTGCATTGTTTGACAGTGTTTTTCAGGCTTCTTATTATGTGCAAATAACTCTATGAATCATAATTACATATATTTTTCGTCTAAGTTTAGTACATATTGCATGTTCCTCTACGCTTCTGTGTGTTTTATCCAAACCCTGGCCTCTGTATATAAAAACTGCAAATATCTTGAAACTATGTGCTTCAGCCATCCCTCACCTCCACACATGGTAGCTAGTACATGAAACAGCAAATACCAGCAGGTTTAAGATGGCTGCAATGACACCACACCCAAGTGGTGTGATTGAAAAGGCACTTGTCTCCTTTGATACGGTTGGGTTCGAATCTGCTAGAATCTTTCCCAGCAGAAGAAAGCAGGAAAGAAGGGAAAAAAGGATGGCAGGGACACTTAAAATGACATGTCAATTGCTTCATGATCAGGGGTCTTGTACGAAAAACCAGATTCGTCACTGGAACGTCTTTTGACCACGCTTGCTCTTTGCACTAAGCGCACCAGTGCTTGTACAACTTCAGACATGGGAGGCCGAAATTCAGGTTCCGGCTATGCAAAAAGACCAATAATGTAAATTGGTTATTATAAAAGATGAGATATGGGAATTTATTTAAAGTGACATACAAGGAATATATTTAAGGCCATTTATTTAAAGTGATTTTTGAGAATTCCCTAGTTTTTAAACCATCACTACCAAGTATTAAGCTGCTCTTAAAGGCCATAAGAGGGCAACTAATTGGTATTATCATTCATAAAGAAGTTACCTGAACACAGAGGGCAATGATGTCAGCAAAACGTGAAAGAGACTTCGCAGGATACATGCCATTTAGTGCAGGATCAACCATTTTTGCTAGGGCATCTATATCATGGAGTTGGGGAGTAGCCCATCTCACAAGGGATTGTTCTGACCTCACCCTTGAACTAAAAAAGTAGAAGAATTTGAGGAAAAAGGGAAACTATTAATCAACATTAAAATGAAATCAAGAAACTCCAGATCATAAACCTGACAATTCAGTAAAGTGGGACAGGTATACCTGTCTAGTGGCTTGCGACCAGTCAATAGCTCAAGCATCACCACCCCAAAGCTGTAGACATCACTTTTTACAGTGTACACTCCTGACAAGGCAAATTCAGGAGCACTATAACCAAATGAACCTACCATCTGAGTTGAAACCTGTGAATCATGAAGTTGAATAAATCAATTGGACAAAAGTATGAGGACCGCTCACAACCCATATTTAACTCCATCCATTTACCTGTCGCTCTGTGTTTGGCGTCAGAGCAGCTAGACCACAGTCAGATAAGTGGGGATTGAGCTCTTCATCAAGTAAAATATTTGCTGACTTGAAGTTTCTATGCACAACGGAAGGTAAGCAAACTTCGTGCAAGTACCTGGCAGGCAGAAGGGGTCTTTAACTTAAGAAGTGTTTTTGAGTAATCATTATGCACCTTTAATCCACGTGTGAGGGTGTGCAAACAGACACCCACACACACACACACAGAGGCTTAAATTTCATATACGTGTAAGTTGTAACTTACTCTAAAGCTCGAGCTGTGCCAAGTGCTACTCTAACACGGGCATTCCAAGTCAGAGTATTACTGCCATCTTCAGCAAAATGAAGAATGTCATGCAAGCTCCCATTTCCTATATGCTCATAGACTAGAAGACGCTGTCCATGCTCTGCACAATATCCGGCCAGTGTAACAATGTTTGGATGCCTCAAACGCGACATATTTGAAACAGCTTCAAGAAAATTATCTTCCTCTTGTAAGGATAGTGCTGCATTGTCAATTTTCTTAATGGCCATTATCTACAGTAGGAAAAATAGAAGAAAAAGAAATTAGTTGATGTGCCACTAGTCCTATTTGGTACTACAGGAGAAATCAACCTCAAATAGAAGTCAGAGCTCAGGGTGCCAAAATATAGTTGACCCTAATTAGCAAGTGAAGGTAAGTACAACAGATAGGGCAAGAAGTATATGGTGGAGATAACTCCATCTATTACTATTGAAGACTGAAGTCTATATCATGGGTAACAAACTAAATTTGATCTTATTTTAACCTTTTACTTGCGTTGAGCATTTGCACATCATAAAAACTAAATAAGCAAAAGGTCATCATAATTTTGAACAATGCGACCGTTAAGATTAGTCACACTCCACACAGCAAGGACAAAAGCAAATAAAGATACATACATGCATCAATGTGTGTGTGTGTGTGTGTGTGTGTGTTTATATCGTGTAGGGAGAGAGAGAATGAGATTCAGGACCCTTGCACAGTTCCCACCAGCTAAAAGTAATGGCAGAACCATCGATCTCTTATAATGGAAATATTTGTTACATTAGCTAATCCAACCATCACTAGTTTTAAACACGTCCATACAACATTGTTTTAAAGAAAAGGAAGAAAACAACAATACATAAACAAAGGTACCTTTCCATTAGGGAAATCTGCTCTGTATACACGACCAAGAGAACCTTCACCAACAAGAAATTCTTGACTAAAGCTATTTGTTGCTGTTTGGAGAGTAGCAACCGTATAAGGAGTAGCAGTGATAGGTGATTTTATCCTTTTTATTGATCCATTTTTATTATGTAACCTATCAACTACCAATATTTCTGCAGGTGGGGGCTTGAGATCAGTTATAGTAGCCACACTTTTTACCCTCTGCTCTTGCATCTCAGTGTTTACTGCAAAATAGAACAGGATGCAACATTGAAATGGTTAAGATGCTTAGAGAAGACCATACACCTGCAAACATAGGTAAGCTTTAGCTCTGACTTTTTGGGGAAAATATATATGCTAGTCATTGTCAGAAAACTATCAAAACTTTTGAGTGTTACAATAAAACATAATCTAGTTTTAAAGAAATCACATGCCTCTCAACTTATATTCCTGTATATTAAAAAGCCAAACTCCAAAATTAAAGGGAAAAAATAGGGGTGGGGAAAGAGACTCTACCATTACTTGTGGGAACAGTGAGACTTCCCCCTGAAGCTCTTGCAACACGGTCCTCCCTTTTATTTTTGCGAATGCAAAAGGCAAGAGCAAGTAAGATAATGAGAGCAGCAACAACAACAGAACCCAGAATTATCCCTACCAAAGCCCCAACTGTCAGCCCTTTTTTTGAATCACGTGATTTTCCATCAGAACGCTCTGGATGTGTTCCAGATCCAGAATGATTGTGATTCTTATCGGATCTTCCTGGGGGAGGTGGGTTATACGGTGGCGGTGGAGGAGCAGGACCATTTTTAAAAGCATTTCCATCATAACTATTTCAATTTTAAAGAGCCAAATTAGACATGCTTAAAAAGTTGAGCACTAAATAAAGATCTGCATTGAATAAAAATGGCACTTACATAAAAGTATGAATTGAACTAAGCTCGTGCGGTATCCACCCGTTGAAATGGTTGTTGGCGACATTTCTGTTCAAGATAATGAGCATAACAAGATAAGAGTAGAATCATAAATGCCAAACTAAGGAGGGAAAACACACTTACAAAGTAGTCAATGGCAAACCCGTAAGAACATTGAGGGAACCAGTCAATTGATTGTTCTGGACATAGCTGGCACAAATTGAGATGTCATTACAAGTGATAGCAAATAAATAGCATAATATTCACAAACAGAAATTTCACAAGAAATCAGCACTTCAAGAAACTCACAGGGAAGAAAGATTGGTCAATGAAGTGAAGGAATTAGGAATATCACCAGAGAAGTTGTTAAGAGATAGATCCCTGCACGGAAAAGCATAGTGGCCCATTATATGAAAAAAGTTTTCAAAAAACGAATCCTAGACAACGCAGGCAAAATATTCATGACATCAAGCTATCAGAATGCTTATGAATATATATATATATATATCGCTAGAGAAAGGTATCTTACAAGGTTGCAAGGCCCACAAGATTAGCAAAAATGTCACCAACTGACTGGGATAGTGAGTTATGGCTAACATTCCTAGGAACATGGATTTCAGAAACATGTCAGAACAGCCTCATGGAATGCATAAGAAAGTAACAATTCTTAAAGTTCAATACTGTAAACTCACAAATAACCGAGAGAAACCATGTTAGCAATGGAATAAGGTAAATTCCCAGTGAAGTTGTTCCTTGCAATATTTCTGTGCATACATACACAAAAAAGAAAAGAAAAAAAAAACAATTTTGAGTGTCATAGTTGGCAATGAAAACAACTTCCAAAAACGAAAGAATGAATAAATTAATGAATGAACATTACAGGCTTGTAAGATTTGGAGGTAGCTGATACGGGAGTGTATCGTGAAAATTGTTGTCACTCAAATCACTGAGGAACACAAAGAACTTAATATTAACAACTCAGAAAATCAATGAAAATGATAGAATTTGTTATACTCGGAAAAGCCCCCCAAAAAAATCATAAGAAAAACAGGATGAAAATATTCTCACAATTTTCTCAACGACAACAGGTCAGAAAGCAAGTATCCCATAGTTCCACTGAGACCTAACCCAGAAACCTCTCTGTTATAACAACAATAAGACACATTAACAATGTCAATAAACCAGTTGAATTAATTGTATAAATTCAAAGCCGCATTTTCAAAATATAGAATCATACATTGAAACAACAGCTGAGCCCTCACAAGTTACCCCTTTCCATGATTCTCCACATGGATCACCGCCACTAATTTTCCAACCAGTTAGCTGAGAAGGACTGTTTACCGATGTGTACAAAACCTGAAGTGCTTGAACTACAAAGCAAAGAACAACACTTTTTTAAAAGCACGCAAATTTCTTACAAAAGCTTTGCTACATATACACTGCATTTCTTTCCCATCTGGTAAAAGAAATCGAAAATTTGAAAAATGGGGAAGAGTATCAAGCTTAGATTCCTCTGTGCAATCAGGCCTGAGCTGAGCTTTAGCCAAGTTATGGTAAATTTCTCATTTTTCCACGAAGCAAATCAACATTAAACGGGGAAAAAAGATAAAAGGCCTGTGTATCTTCATCTTTGAAGAAAAAAATGCATAAATAGATCACAAAATCAAAAAACCCCAAAGTCAAAGTCCATTTTCTATCTAAAAATCCACATTGCCAATCAGCACTACCAAATCCATAAATCAGATGCTTCCCGGAATTGAAGCTTAAAACTTTTTTACAAAATAAAAAGCATACCATCAGAAGCATCAGTGGTGCCACTAACGAGAGGCAGAACAGCAAAGGTCGAAGCTATTAACACAAATCCAGTGAGCAAGCGAGGTACAGAGAACCAGTGAGCGAAGTTGCGATCAGCCATTATAGCGTTTAGAAGCAGAGAGAGAGAGAGAGAGAGAGAGAGAGTTAAGGATGGCGAGGCTCATGCAAGAGAACCATGGAGGCGCAGGCGAAGAAGAGGAAGAGAAAACCAAATGGTAGCCGGTGGGGCTGCAGGTAGTAGTAGTTGGAGTAGGAGACGGGCACCAGTAATAAGAAGCATTGCCATTAAAGAAAAGAGTCAGAGTCTCAGAGAGTGCGATGGAGATTCGAAGCTTGAGTAATTAAGAGAGACAAAAAAATAAAAAATAAAGTGCGTGTGTGTCACTGTGCATGCGTTGTGTCGGCGAAAAAAGGAAACGGAATTTTTAAATTTTGGGAAAAGAAAAAAAATGAGATGTAAATACAGGAGAAGTAGCCAAGTAACGTATGACTCCTTTTCCGGAACGTCTCTTTCTTCTTGCTCAGTTCTCTCACTGATTTTGGATCCTCTGCTTTTCGGCTATGTTTTTTTGTTGTCAACTTTGCTCGAGATTTTGCCACGTGTTTGATAGGCAGATGGGTGAACAGATCGACGTTGATGTTGCTCGGTCGAATTATTTGTGACATAACGAGTGGAAGCATAGAGAAAGGGGATTGGGCTTGGTAATTATACGCAATCGCAATCATATGTATTTAAAGTTTTAAACCTTAAATAAGTACGTTAAACAAGATTACAAGAACAAGTCAAAACAACTTCTGAGTTGAGTTTTGACCGGTTTGCAACTCATTTTGTGACTGATTTTTGATACCAAATCTCACTTGCTTTGATTCGACAGTAGTGCAAGTTTTATTTTAATTCCAATTGTAAATGATTGATAAATAGTAAAACTATCATATTTGGTCATTGTTTAAATAATTGATGGAGTTGGATCCCCTGATTTTTCTCGAATTTCATCCACAAAATAAGGATTCTCTAATTTTTCTTTCTTTTTTATATCTTTATTATACAATTGATAAGTAGCCAGCTCAAATGCAATGTGTGCATTAAAAAAAAGAGTTTAGTTGGTTGAACCTTGAGAAGTAAATGTGAGAAACATTAAGTGTTTTTAAAACAATAATCATCTATATTTATTGCAATTTTAGGGGGTGTTTTCATATGTACTTACTCATTAGTTGATGAGGTAGATATCCACCCTTGGGTAGCCCCTTGATTAGGACGAACTTGCGATTGTGGGATCGTGGGTTTGATTCTTGATGAGAACATCTCTGATCGAAATGATGGTTAAACTCCTAAAATTTTTTAACATTGATTTATTGATCTCTTTTGTTTGATTTAAACTTTGAGAATAACTTTTGATGAACTTGAACAACCCAGAGAGAATGGTGTCGTTTTGTCAACATTACATTCAAACAGAAAGAAGGGACGCTTTATGAAGGGTGATATCATACAGTTATTGTTACCAAGGGAGATGTTAAAAATTTGAAAGGATGGGTTGAGAGAGTTGAGGAAGAGGTTGTTCATATCTTGCCCGAAATGAAAGAAGTTGCAAAAACTCTTGCCATAAACGAAAAAGAGCTTTACAAATACTTTGAAACCTGGGAATCAAGTGAAAGTTGTATCTTGTACTCAGGAAGGTGCAAGATGTTAAGGTTGAGCAGCACGTGCTCATCATTTTATCTGATATACCCGAGGAACATATCCGTGTGTTTGCTGATGATGTTGTGGAGAGTTCTGAGGTGACATCTAGTATTACCAGAATCAGGGCATATGAAGATCCGAGGTTTTCTAGAGGAAGGAATATTAATAGAGGTGGACGAGGGCATGATGGCTTGGTTGGGACTAGAGCAAAGGTTCGACAGGGTGCCTAGTTGAAGAACTCCTATATACCTAGTTAAAATTGTGAAGAAAAAAAAAAACCTAGTTAAAATGAACATGTGTGTAAAATTGAGAGAAAACGACGTCTGCCACTAGCAACCAAGGAATATCCAAAAATGACAAAAATGTCCCGTTGTGAAACAGTAAAGCCGATTACGAATTGTCCCATGCATGACTCGCTCTTCACTTTTTAGTGATGGGAAATATTATTATACAAATTATATTCATGTGTTAAACGACTCCCACAATATTTTTTATTTAATTTTTATCACGGGAAAATTCACTATTAATCTCACATTATTTGTGTACATGCATGTTCGTGTTGCTCCACCATCAATAATAACATAAGCCAACATTGGCATTTACTTTGGTCATTGGATTTTTTTAATTTATTTTTTATTGCCAACAATAATGATATTATAATTTTCTAACGTTCAAAATTATATTTTATTGGTTTCGTATTATTACTTGTAGATTGTATTGTTGCACACAATTGTAAACCTTAGTTGTCTCCAGTATTGAGGTTTTGGGATCTTATAGGAAGTAATTAATACAACTAAAAGCGTCAATTATTTTCATGATGACCTTACTTCTTTGTTTGTTTATCCCAACCATCGTGGTGATCTTATTATTATTATTTTATTTATAAAAGTACGATAGAAATTTATTAGATTAATAAGAATAAAGAGTACAAATGACACATATTGTAAATGAAGTCATTCCAATAACAATATGGCAATCGTGGATACAACTTCACCAGTGATATAAGCCATCCAAAAAACTGAAATGATATGAAGAGAATCACACTAGAAAATCATTTTTAAAAAACCTCTTTTAACCGTTATAATTTCTCGACATATAGTCCAACGACATCAAAATTAATCCCATAATCAAATGAATTCACATTGGACGGAAAGTGGTAAAATCAAATTCCAAAAGACTTATTGCACATGAGGCATGCACTGAATAAATGATGTCAATTATGCGTTGTGTACCTAATCCTCTAAAAACAAAAAAGGAAAAAAGCATATGATATGATATGTTGAATTGAAGAAGTTCCAAAAAACCAATAATGTTATGCGAATCATGAAAAAGTTAATATTAATTGAAATGAAAAAGGTGACTTGCGAATCATGTCATGAAACCCCTTTTTTTCCCCAAGTATCGCAAAAGTCCATAATTTTTTTTTTTTTAAGAATTAAGAATTTACTATTTGCGAGGATGAAGGGAACATTATTATTGTTAGCCATCAAATATGGGGAAATTATAATTATCAAAGTGGAAAGTTATATATTGTGTGGTAAGCGTTGAAGAACCAAGGGTGACTTGTATAGATAGACCTTCCTAAATTTTATTCCAATAAGGAAGGCAACGAACTGCCCCTCATCTGCCTTAGATTCCTTCAACAGTGTAAAATAACATAATTAGAGACAATCCATTCTGAATTAAAATTAGGTCACTTAATTCATCTGTTTGTTTGTTGACTACACTAGCTTACTTTTATTTTATTGTATATATACTAGAGAGAGAGAGAGAGAGAGAGAGCAGGCTTCCTTCTTCACTGCCTCAAATTTTTGTCTTTGTTTTTGTTGCAAGTGAACAGAATAAGTTTTTTTCTTTCTCAATCCTGAACATGATAATATAATTTCTTTTAATGGATGAGAGAAAATAACTCATAATTTAGTTAAAAGTCAAAAATTTAATAGTAGAAATTGACAATTCCCTTACAGTGCATTTGGATGAAGAAATTTAAAAGTACAAAGGATTTCATAAATAACAGAATTTAAAATGACGGAAATTAATGTTATAGAATTTGTAAAGTTTATTGTTTGGGTGACTGATTTAAAACACGGAATTTAACCTTTATTTATAAAGTTATCTTTTTTTAAAACTCAATCTATTTGGGATTTTAGAAATGACGACTTTTAAATATAATTTAAACTTGGGATTTATGATCTCCAAATTCCATGTTTTTGTCAGCGCGGAATTTCTAAATTTCTATGTTTTTTTTATCAAAACACCAGAATTGGTTAATGTCAATTTAGAAATTCTGAGTTTTGTTAAAATCTCAAGTTTATTTCCCTCGTTCAAACGCACCATTAGCTCCCTTATTTGGTAACTTAAGAGTGAAATTTATTAAATGATCAGCATAAACATTAGTGGAAATTGGAGCATCAAATTCATGAGTTTAATTTTCACAAAAATAGGTGTCATTTCACAATTTTCATAGTGTAATTTATAAAATTATGTTATTTACAAAATTCGATATATACATAAATTCAAACACTGAAATCTTTAATTATTAAAAATTAAAATCATGAAAATCTAGATTCTGTAATTTTAAAATTCTATATAATTTTTAATTTGTTTATCGAAAAAAGAGTTATGTTAATTATAGACTAATATTTGGTCTGAATAATTGGTTAACACTCAATCTTCTATAGGAATCAGCACAGTCGTATTCATTCCTTCCAATAGTCTGCATTGTTAGCCACGTTGCATGCCCCCCCACTTAACTTAATAATTATTATTTACTTTTTCTCCATTTTGTCAGCACAGATACACGAATAAAAAGGCCGGTGGTAGGGTTATAAATTAGAATAATAGGTGGCTGCTGTGGCAATTAGCCAAGACAGCCGGTGATTCAGGGCCCAGCTAGCTAGCTAGCATTGTCCCATCCCATCAACCAAACAAGGCCATTCACGGACTATTTTACTTTTGTTGATTAATCAAATATGGCCCCGCGCACTGCATCTAGCTTTGGCCCTTTCTACGTAGTGCATCTCATTGACTATAATCCGGCACAATCCCTGGTGGTCTAGGACTCTGGGCATGATATATAAAATTTGCTTTGGGTCTTTCAGCTTTTTACACCAACTTAATTTATTTTTATGCTTAGAGTTAACTCAATCTATTTTGATGCTTATAGTCATATGATGTTAAAGGGCAACTATCCACCCGCATTTAATACAAGTTACGGAGAAGATTTAAACTTGAGTATAAGGAAACGTATTTACCATCCTGACTAGTTCAATTTTTTAAGACCAAATTGAAGTAAGCAAAGAAGAGGACCCCTACCAGTTGTCGTGCACCCACTTTTTGTTTGTCATTTTCTCACTCTCACTAGACTAGCCCACCACATGACCACCCCCACCACCGCCATTATTCCCAAGCTGCTAGCGATAGTCCATTGCCGACTGTACGCTTTAAAGACACAAGTCAACCGTCAACCACTGTGGACTTGCAACTTCAATATACATTACACACGAAGCCCAATTAAATTAAACCTTGGTCCAGTCCAGGAAAAAAGGTTTTTATTTATTTAAAAAAGGACACGCCCAGGCTGAATATTTTTTTGTTGGAGCAGATGGCACACAGCCGCTTCTGTAAAAGATTTGTTCTCATTAACGCATGAATCATAAAAAAACATATGGAATGAAGCATTGCACTTCTGTTTTCGGGTTACTGTTCAAACAGAAACTGAACTGCAAATTGATGAACTTGGGCGCAGAGAGGAAAAGCGACAAAGACGAGGAACAGAATATGACACTGATAGTGAACTGGCTGCTGTAAATTTTTCTTCTTTAATACAAGCAAGTGAAGGAAAAAGTCATGTTGATGATCTCTTAGCGCTCGGTGAAGGGCCTCAATCTTTATCAGTCAAGGAACTGTGAGGAAGCATCAGCACAAATGAAACCTGTAAAAAAGCTGGTACCCATTTGGAGTTCCATCATTCCACTTCATGTTTATCATTTTAGTTTTATTTACTGGTTCTCAATATTCTTACTTAAATTTGATGATTGGAGATGACTTAATAGGAAATGCACAAGTGGACCCCATAACACTGAAATACTAGTCATTGTTTTTTTTCTTTCTTTCCATGATCAATGGGAATTGCAGAGTTTTAGCATACAAAGCAAGGGAAGAAAGCTTTGACAATGTATAGCCGCGCGGCTATACTATTTAATATTCGAATATAATAAAATAGTATAGCCGCCCGGCCATACTTTTAAATATTTGAATATATTTAAAGAGTAGCCGGTCGGCTTTACTGTTTAAATATAGGCCTTTAATTTTTGTCGGCGCGGATCCAAGGAATAGCCCAAGCCAGCTTAAGAGAAGTTAGGTAATTTCGTAATTTGCAAGAGACTGAGGGGCCTTGAGGTATGAGTGTGTCGTCAATAAATGTGTACCTGGTTTTTTTGGACGAAATTTTTTTTTTTTTTTTTTGGACGAAATAAATGTGTACCTGGTTGTGCGGCTGGCAGTGGCGGGTGTGGAAAATGAAGCGCCACCAGATAAGAGACAAAAGTGAGTGTCCGAGAGACTGAGAATTGAATCTTACATTTACAGTTTACTATAAAAATCGAACTTGGAAACTAAACATGAACAAGAAAGGGTTGGCCATTTTGATGCGAACCAGAATGAGGCCCAACGACGCCAGAGACTTCGCTCGCTCTCCTCTCGCCGTAAGCATATTCAATTTTCGTAGTCCGCGTTTGGATTACGAAGAAATTTCTTATGGATTTGGATAGTGTTGATGTTTTTGCAACAGAACCTGGTTAACCAAACGCTGCCCAATTCCGATGGAAGCCAATCAAGTGGACGACTGGTGCAAGGTGCTCCACAACAACGAAACGAAAAGCTCAATGCCTCGAGCAACAATGAGAGGTAATTATTATTATTTATTTATTTTAATTACTATCAAAGCATGAATTTACATGTTCTTCTTTAGGGATTTTGAAGTTGTACGTGAGTCCATGCACTCGGCGATTTCACTGAGCAAAACCGAAATCTTAGACTCTGTACTGAATGATTTCTCGGAGGTTGGTGCTTAATCGTATTTGGACGATGAAATTCCTTATTTTATTTGATGTTTTTGATAAGAAAATTCCTTATTTTATTCTTAATTAATGTAGGGATATTTTAGCCTCTCTTATGAGAACCGTCGAAAATTACTTGAACTACTTGCCAAGGAGTATGATCTTAACAGGACACAAGTTCGCGATTTGATAATGCAATATTTGGGTCTTGAGCTTCCTGGTGGCAGTAAGTTGTGTGTTGATTTATTTTAGTTGTTCTTTACATGTTGCACTTGGTCTTTTGTGAGTTTGAGTTGGTTTGTCCATCCGACATGTTTAGGTGACAATGCTCCCTCAACTGGCACTGAAGAGGAGGCTTGTCTTTCTGCTTTCTATCGTATTGAGCGAAATCTAAGATATGCTCTCAAGCCGGCGTACGAAGTTCTATTTGAGCGGCTGAACACGCATCCCGGCGGGTTGAAGTTCTTGTCCATTCTTCGAGCTGATATTCTATCCATTCTCGCGTAAGGTTACACTTACAACTATTACAACGTTAAGAATGAAATCAGACCCCAGGATGAATTGCTATTTTTGCATATTCTCAGAGAGGAAAATATTGTGTCTTTGCGAGCATTGGATTCCTACTTAAAGGAAAAACTTAGTACTTGGCTTAGCCCTGCTGCATTAGAGCTTCACCAGATCACATGGCATGATCCAGCCTCTTTGCTGGAAAAAATTGTGGCTTATGAGGTACGCAATCTTCCTTGTCTCGTAACAAATTTAGGTATATTATATGTATGTAACCTTGACGTCGTCCTATTATATTGTTTAGGCTGTGCACCCAATTAGCAATCTTATAGATCTCAAGAGAAGGCTGGGACTTGGTCGCCGTTGTTTTGGATATTTACATCCAGCAATACCTGGTATTCTATTATTGTTGTCTCTTTGGTAATTTTTGATGTCACCTAAGAGCAATATTATGGTTATTCAGTAGATAATATGTTTGATTATGTGGCCGTTCATTGTAATGGTTTTGAATACATACTAGAATGATTATTATGTTCTATATGTTTTTACTATTTTCTTCTTTTAGGTGAACCGCTTATTTTCATTGAAGTTGCACTCATGAAGAATGTGGCTCAAACAGTACAGGTCAGTTTTGTTTCAGCTTATTAGACTGTTCTTCTTCTTCTTTTCTTTCTCTTTTTTTGTTTTCTGGTCAATGGCCATGTAGTTAATATCAGTATGACAGGAAGTTTTGTGGGATGACCCTCCTAGTCCCGAATGTGAGGCTACAAGCGCTTTGTTTTACTCCATATCATCAACTCAGGTGTGCATATTGTTACATTAATTATTATTTCTAGAATTTAAATAACCTTCAACTCTTTGTTTCCTTTTTGAAAGGGAATATTGACCTCTTATCTTCGGTTTTTTGCTACCATTGCTTGATCTGAATACTGAAAAAATTCCACAGCCTGGCTTAAAAGGGATCAACCTGGGAAGGTTTCTAATCAAACGTGTGATCACACTTGTGAAAAGAGAAATGACAAATATTTCTGTAAGTGCTTCAGTCTCTTTTAAAATTTTGAGGATATATAAATTAGTCATACATTTCTGTCTAAGTCTTGCTCATAGATTTGCTCTCTGACACATGGCCTTTTCTTCCCTTTAAAATCAGACATTTGCGACTCTCAGCCCCATCCCAGGGTACATGCAGTGGCTCCTATCTAAGCTGGCTTCTCAATCAAAACTTTCTGAAGGTGAAGACATACAACATTCGCCAGCTGATACATCTGGTTCTACGTTTTGGGAGAACATACTTGAACCAGAAGAGGAAAGAGCACTGATGGATGCCTCTGTGTAAGCTTCATACTGTAATTGGCAAGTTACTTTAGCATCTAGAGAGTAGCATACTCAATAACATTTTAAACTTTCAGGGAATTCACTTCTGGGAAAAACAGCATGGAAGTGTTGTTCAATTTATTGACTTCACCAAACCATGAGTGGACAAGTTCTGATAAATTGCTTTCAGCATTAAAACCCTCTCTAATGCGACTGTGTGCCAGGTATATTAGTATTCTAATAAAACTAGTTAATAAGTGAATTTTTCTTGCAAAACTGGTATAAATGGAGACGACGGCTCTGTTGTGGTATGAAACAGCTAAGAGTGAATATTGTGTAATTGGCGATTACATCATACAAATTGCTTTTGTAGTTTTGCACAAGCTTGTGTTCTATGTTATTCCGTCTGAAACACTGTTAACTAATTCTTGTTCCTTTGCCTCTAGGTACCTTCTGCAAGAGAAAAAGAGAGGAAAAGCTCTGGATTCTGTTGCAAATTTTCACTTACAAAATGGAGCTGTACGTCATTTAACTCAAGTTTGCAGAACAGTTGGTTAACTTTTCCTCATATGGGCCTTTATAGTTGTTGTATAATATGATGGATTGGGTAAAACACCTAAGATGCATAGATCAATTATGTTGCTTCTTCTATGTAATTCTCAGAACAAGAAAGAAATTTTTTTCAACAGCTAGAAATGAGCTGTTTGATAAGTTAGGTGAATTAAAAGAAAGTATGTTTCATAAGTGCGGGAGTTTGATATGCTAAGTCTGAGTTTTGTTACTGTGGAGCAGATGGTTGAAAGAATAAATTGGATGGCAGATCGGTCAGAGAAAGGCCTTAATCAAAGCGGAGGTATCATGGTGAACTATGTTTACAGGTAACCAAAACCAGCCTTTTCTTTTTTGCTCACCACTTCACTGATGGAGTATATCTCTATTTAATATCACCTATTGAATGGTTTAATTGGTCAATGCTTGCAGATTGGGGAAAATTGAAGACTATGCTCGGTCATATTTCAGTTCAGGGCATATCCATACTTCTAGCGATCTAAGCCGTTATGTTAAGGTAAGTTATGTACAGAAGGGGCACCTTGATGTATTAGTTACCATCAAACATGCCTTACACATTCATGTGCAAAAAACATACGCCTAGGATCTACGAACTCACATGTATTCTGGATGTCATTTTGGTTGCAGCCATTGGAGGAACCTCAAGTGACAACATTATAGGCGGGTTGAAATTCAATGTATGTATCTCCTTACTGGTAATTTGGTGGTTCGCTGTAATGGAAAACCATTGTTTATAAATTTGTGTACAGAGATTGTTATAAGCAGTTCAAATGTTTGCTGTCGCCGTTGATGGTTTTCTTTGATTCTTGTCGCGGAGATTGTGCCATAATATAGATTGTATTTCAAGATTGTAGACAGGCAGCTATATATAATGAAATAAGTAAGGGATTACATATGGTTTGAAATTGAAGGCATCTCTATTCACACACATTTTGTACCAAACTGGATGTTCATCTTCATGCCGAACTTGCTTGAGTTAAACGTTCTTCATCTTTAGTATACCGTGTTTCTTTATAGACCCGATGAAGGCTCAAAGGGGAAGGATGCTCAACGTAAACTTTATAATGTGGAGCCCAATGTGTTTTACATATATAATACTAACATTAATTTGACATTGCTTGGAAATTGGACTGGGATTGGTCACTTGTCACTTCCCTTCACCTTCCACATGACTTATTTCTAAGACATAATCCCTCATGATTCTCGTGTTGGATTCATCCACCATCTGAAAACACGATGCCACACAACCAGATGAGAAACATAAAACGAGTAGCTTGAAAATTTAATTTAATTATGGGGTATAAATTAAAAAAGAAGAAAAAAAAGCAGACCTTGAAAGCTAATCGCTTTAAGTTGTCCCACTCGAAATCATTTTTACAATATGCCGATCGAACCTAGACACAAATCGCATCATATTCAATTTGTCAATGTCAGCAAGTTAAGTCAGTAAACAAATATATAATAATAAAATAAATATTCAAATTGACCTTCACAAGAGAAGAGACTGACCTCTAAGATGCGCAAAGCTGCCATGTGGATGCCATAGGATAAGATAATAAGTCCAACGTAGCTAATCAGAAATAAGGGCACACAAAAAAACAATCTAATGAAATGAAATGAACATACCAAGAGCGTTATGCCTGGAAGATTCACGCATCAAGTTGGCACAGAATTGGTCTCCATCGTTCAACGAGTTTCTACTCAAAAATTCCATCATCTCTTCATATGCCTCGGGGTTGTAACTCTGCTCTGGGAATTTACTCTTGTTAACAGATTTATTTATATATTATTCAACAGAAAACACAAACAAACGATGAGACGACTGAGAATTTAAAGCAAGATATATGGAAGAAAAAAAGAACAGAACCTCAAGCTGTGCAGTGACAATCCTAACTGCAATGTAAGTGAAGAAACTATGGAGGTTGTTGGCTGCTTTTGCTTCTGGCGATGCTTCTCCAAATCCTGGATATCATAATTAAACAACTTCCAACTTTTCATACCAGAATGAAACACTAACAAGTCACAAATATAGGTGCAGTGCAGAGGGACTTTTACTCTGTAAGTACTGAAACTACCCTACCCACCAGGGACATACATCTTTTGGCAGTGTAGACGACTGGGCAGAGAGGTTCTTCTTGGTTTAGATGGCCCACAAGGAGGACAAGCTAATTTGCTTCTGTTGGGTTTATGTGGGAAGAAACGAGGGACCTGAGAGAGTGGGAGCATTGTTGCAGAGGCTTCCATGGATAACTGAGAGAGAGAGAGAGAGAGAGAGAGAGAGAGAGAGCACAGTGAACTGGGATTTCTGAAATGAAACAGGCTTATGTTTGAATTCAGTCCAAATATTTTTTTCCCAGTAAAAGAAAAAGAAAATCTTCAAGCTCCACAAGTCCAAGTCCACACTGTCCAAAAAATATCTATGATCTTACCTTGAAAGCAAGTGGAGTTTTGAGAAGATATCCATTTGTGGAACCCACCAGCTGTTTCTGGAGCTCCAATATGTAATTCAGTAGATCCGAACAACTTCAATTCAACCCATTGGAATTTGGGCCGCCTGCCCCATTTGTTTACAATATAGTTTGAAAATGAATATTGCTATTCTCTTGCCCTGTACTTGAAGCCAAAAAAATTCCTCTTTAGAACCAAATTGCTAGAGTGGTTCGTGATTGAACGAATCATAAGCAAAAGATGACGACAAAGATAAAACAGGACGCTGTCACCTCTGTATTTTTAATAACAAAAAAATTAATCTATGATCAACTAACCAAGTCTAGACTTTATAATAATGCAATACTTTCTCTGAACCTATTGCTTTTGCTTCTTCCATACTCTTTCTCTGTCTTTTCACAAAATGATCGTTCTTGCGGAGGGAAATATACATATTAAGTTCTTGGCCTTCCATGTTTTTCTCCTTCTGTCCTTCAAAGCCAAAGCCAAATGCAAAACTGGCTGCAACTTTGCCTTAGCCTCATACCATGTGTGGGAAGGTGCAAATCTCACGTATATCAGCAACATCTTTGGCCAGCAAGTTCCTGAAATTCTCCAATACAACCGTCAAGTATTGCGAGATTATAACGGTACCCGAATCAAAGTACCTTTTTCTTGTGACTGCTTAAATGGTGATTTTTTGGGCCATACCTTCACCTACATAACCCAGCATGATGACACCTATAGTACCATTGCTGAGAATGCTTTTGCCAATCTCACCACAGTGGAATGGCTGAGTAGGGTGAACGTTTATGCGCCAACTCAGATACCAGATAATGTTCCAATCAATGTAACAGTCAACTGCTCCTGCGGCAATCGACATGTCTCCAAGGATTATGGGCTTTTTGAGACATACCCTCTCCGTCCCGGCGAGGACTTGTCCTTCGTGGCGGTGGAGACTGGTGTCCCGGCAGGGCTGCTGGTGACGTACAACCGAGGGTCTGATTTTAGTTCAGGGAATGGCTTAGTCTTTGTGCCGGCAAGAGGTTAGCATGCATCATTATTATTTAATAATAATACTATTCCTTATTATAATGCAACCATTGAAAATTAGATAAAACAATGATCACTAGCTAGTTTGTTGTAGTGCTTCTTTTGCAGGAGATTAAAACTCAGAGAAGTAGATTTATATATATTTTTCTTCATTATTTTCTCTCAAACCCATGATGAGAATTATGAAGTGACTGACTGGCAATATAATATACGAGTATTGTATTTGGTTTTATTCTTTGTCTTTTGCTGGGTATTTAGTCTCATTCATAGAGAACTTATGGAGATTTATAAGCTTGGCATATTCAACACGGTGCCTATGGTCTTCATAGTCTTCAACAGTTTTTCTATATTTTACATTAGCCTGAAAGGGAAATAGAAATATAAAATTACCTGCTGTGCTTAGCATATTCCATTTTGAGCGGCTAATCAGACAGAGCTCAAACAATAATTCGAGAATAATTCAGAGTTCATCTGATAATTGCTAGAAATAAAATGACAAATAACCGTTGCATTTGTGGATGTTTGTCCCATTCTTTAAAAAAAAACACGACAAGGACTGTCGACATGAATATTATTATGTGCATTTACTGTGAATGAAATAGGAAAGTTGCTAATCAATCATACGGGGGCTTGATTAACTCTCTGGTGGTGGATTGTTATAGTAATCACATGAGGCCAAAGAACCACAGCTACACATTATTTTATGTTCTTGGCTAGAATACTTTATATCCACCCATACTTTAACTCTGAGGCCCAATACTGTGAGAAACCAGCCCAGCCTTGCCTTCAAACCCAAGGCAAAGGCTGCTTCTTCCTTGGATACTTATGAATTAGAGAAAATACTTCAGTTAGTTTCTCTCCCTTACCAGGAGTGATAGAGGCTGTTTGCTTTTTTTCTCACTAAATTTTGGCTTTCTTTTTGGCAGATCAAAATGGGAGTTTTCCACCATTGAAGTTGAGGTAAACTATATCACATTGCATTAATTGATCACTTAATATAGACTTTTCTTTTGATGTTGTCTAGAAATTTGCATCTCATTCCCTTTTGTCCTTCTTTGCAGAGCAGGTGGTACGAGCTTGTCTGATTACTGCTTCAATGATATATCTCTCTCTGTAATGTGTTCAAGGTCAAATATAAAACTTCAAAATGGGCATTGATGATGTCTTGTGCCTTCCATTGTGATGGCATTTAAGCAGGTATTTCAGGTGGAGCTATAGCTGGCATATGCGTTGCAGGAGTTTCTGCAGCTCTAATTTTGGCACTTCTTCTCTATGCTTGGCATTATAAAAGGAAGGTAGTTGAGGCACCGTTTTCTGCAGCATCTGAAGACCGATATATTCAACATGTACATGGTAATCCTTCCAATGCAATGAATTGTCTCTCATTTTCTTTTTGTCATTTGTCAGTTAAAAAATAATCCTAAGAGAAATATAAGTTTAAATTGAGAAAATTATTTGATAAGAGTAAGTTTCTGAGTAATATTAGTTATGAGTTAGCTACTTGAATGTGTTCAAAATGATCAATGAGACAAACACATCTAGCCAATCACATGGATATTTTGGAAATCATTTGCAGCAGCTGGCTTATTCCCAGCGATACCAAAGATTTTTGCGATACATGTATTTCAAATGGAAAATTTCATATGGTTGTCTCACTTCAGTAATTGATAGTTTTTTTGTCATGTGTAGTTTCCGGGCATAGTTCAGAGAAAACTTTGGAATCGGTTGCTCTAGTTGGTGCTTCTTCTCCGGGCCTTACAGGTATAACTGTGGATAAATCGGTGGAGTTCTCATATGAAGAGCTTGCCAAGGCTACTAGTGACTTTAACATTGCTAATAAAATTGGCCAAGGTGGATTTGGAGCTGTTTACTATGCAGAACTTAGAGGCGAGGTTTGTGTTCTTGCTTCTGTGTTCCATCCACAAAGTTTCTTATGAGCTTCACAATCATATAACTATTTATTCTGTTTTACGTGTATGATGATCCATACCAAATCCTGGTCTTTAAATATGAGGAAAATTTCTTGAACTGAGCAGTGAAGATGTAACTTTCAAGTGCTTGTCATCTGACTTGACACTTGTGCGCAAAGTCCAATGCCTGACTCTTTTCTCCTCCCATCAAGCAGAAAGCAGCAATTAAAAGGATGGATATGCAGGCATCAAAAGAGTTCCTTGCTGAACTGAAAGTTCTAACACATGTTCATCACTTAAACCTGGTATTCTACTTTCCCTATGACAGCATCATGACACTGGAAATTTTCTATATATTTTTTATGATAACTTTGCAATGGATTGGTTTTCTATCTGAGGCCTTTAGCTAATGTGGATCGAGCAAGAGAATTTACTCAGAGTATAATACTGTAAGGGCTAAGATACATTTTAGGAACTTTTGTTGGGCAAGAATTCTAATCAACGTAAACCTGTCTGTAAATTTATTGTCACAAAGTTTCTTTTTCTACTCAGTAAGTAGTTCCATAAAGTGGATTGATCAGTATCTTCTAGCATGCATTAATGTTTTAACTTTATGCAGGTGCGCTTGATAGGATATTGCGTTGAGGACTCCTTATTTCTAGTCTATGAGTACATTGAGAATGGTAACTTGAGTCAACATTTGCGTGGCTCTTCAGGTGAGAAAGATAATGCATCTGCTTATAAGGTATCTAACTTCCTGGCCTCTTTCTGATTTCACAGCTTTTGCTCTCAGGTCTAGATCCATTGCCTTGGTCAACCAGGATGCAAATAGCCTTGGATTCAGCTAGAGGACTTGAATACATCCATGAACATACTGTTCCAGTCTACATTCATCGTGACATCAAGTCGGCAAACATCTTAATAGACAAAAACTTCCGTGCAAAGGTTGTAAAAAGGCCTTTACTGTTATTGTAGGCTCTGCAATTTTTCTGTATAATGCATATGTAAAATTAAACTTCCGTGCAGGTTGCAGATTTTGGTCTAACAAAACTGTCTGAATATGGAAGTGCTTCATTGCAGACACGTCTTGTGGGTACATTCGGATACATGCCTCCAGAGTACGCAATTAGTTTCCAAGTTTTTTTCATCAGCTCATTCATTACTACAACCTTGTTCACAGCTGTGAATATTGGCATGTTCTTCTTGATAATCTGAACCATGCACAAATAAGTAACATCTCGAAAATATACATTATTTTCATTTCTATTTGGCTCTGAATAAAGCATTTGTGAACAGGTATGCTCAATATGGTGATGTTTCTCCCAAGATAGATGTTTATGCTTTTGGTGTTGTCCTTTTTGAACTGATATCTGCCAAGCAAGCTGTTGTTAGGACAAATGAATATGTTGGTGAATCAAAGGGACTAGTTGCTTTGGTAAGTTTTTCCTTCGTTGCCTCTACTATTGCTTCATCAACAAGTAAAACTCCCAAAACGGTTTCCATCAGCCCTTAACTGATCAAAACTGTACTTAATGTGCAGTTTGAAAACATTCTAAGTCAGCCAGATCCGAAAGAAGATCTGGGGAAAATTGTTGACCCCAGGCTCGCTGATGATTGCCCACTTGACTCAGTCTGTAAGGTAAAATTTCCTTCCAGAATGCGGATGTGTTCTCTAGCTAGTAATCTTATTTCATAAAATAAAAGCTGTGATGTCTTCTGTTGTGGTTGCAGATGGCACAACTTGCCAAGGCTTGCACACAAGAAAACCCTCAACTGAGGCCAAGCATGAGATCTATTGTGGTTGCACTAATGACACTTTCATCTTCAAATGAGGACTGGGATGTTGGTTCATTTTATGAAAGCCAAGCTGATCTAGTCAATCTAATGTCAGGGAGGTAGCAAAGCAAAGTAAGTATTAAGATGGCATGCCAAGACAAGTGATCTCTAGAGAACAAAGTCCTAACTTCCTTGCTTTTGGATTGTCTGTCAAATCATCTGCAATCATCTGTAAATAAGCATTGCACAAAGATGATTTTAATATTGTTTTCACTAAGGAAAAATGGGCAGCAGAATAATATAGAAAAAACGACATTGTATATTACTTCATATCAACTTGTTCCATTCCAGTGTAAATATCAACATTTTGGTTTGCCTTCATTCACCTTGAACCTTGCTGATTGTATGTTGTTGTCGTTTGACAAAGAAATTCATGTTTTTCGGCCGTTTTTTGTTTGCTTTCCCTCTCTCTGCTGCACTATTGGACTTTGCATTTTCTGCTCATGTTTTCTTGGACTGACCCAAAACAAGAAATTGGAATATTTTTATGGAGTCGGCAAACAGCACGATATCTAGGTTAGTCTTTGCCTGCACTAGAAATTCTCCATTTGTCTAATTCTGTGCTCTCCTAAATGTCAAATGGAGGACCAAAAAACCAAGACAGATTTCAGCTGATTGTATTAAATATATTACAAACCAATAGTGTCCTCCACTAATTAGTCTAAAAGTTGGAACATTAAAATCACATCAATTGATGCTAGTGCGCCATGTCTAATCGTCGTCATTGACATACTAATCTCCGTGTTTTGAAAAGTAATAATCCCAGGGGAACTTTTTCATTTTATATAATAATTCTCTAGAATAATCCGTCTGCAATTTTTGGTTAAATGTCCATGTTGAAAATGACATGCTCATAAATCTAATTAGCTCAATTTAATAAATGCTTGATAAGATAAGGTGCCAACCAAATTCCAAATGTGCATATGAATATTTAACCAAAATATGAACATGGTGTAACTACAAAATTTTAATTTTATAACTCTAATTATTTACGAAATTTAGTTTTTAAAAGAAATTATATGTAACGCGAGAGAAATGCGTATTTCTGATTAACAATATGGTAACCAATTTCGCAAAACAACATTACTTCTACTTCTAAGTACCAAATCAGTAATGATATGTATTGCCAAAGTGGTAAGAAAAGCACAAACTGCATTATTCTGAAGCTCCAAAATCAAATGTCATGATCATTGATGTTTACCAACAACCAACCATATCCGCAAGCATGACCTCAAAATATCATTTTGGCGGTGTGTGCGAGTGTGACATTTGTTGGGCCATTGTTAAGCAAATTCCAGGCGTCAATTTCCTGTTACACCCAAGAATCACAGCCCTGTAACAATAGTAAATCAGTTGCCGCTGGCCTAATCCAACTATGTCCGAGCTGTCGCCACTTTAACCATCACAGCCCACGTAGCAGACGCTCTATTCACGCGGCCACAACACATCAGTGTCTCTTACGTTTCCGAAAACAAAACAAAACAAAAAAAAAAAAATCATTCATCTCCAACGACTTAACTGTTGTCGGGGTAGAACAGCCTCACCAACTGCTCAATCCAATTGGTCCGTGCCGTCCACGTCCCACAAGCGCGCCTGAAAAAACACCCGTTGCCATCGTAGAGTCCAGACACTCACAAAAAAAGTAGCCGTTGGACGTCCCACTTGGCACCTTGCCGACATCGAAGGCCAAACGACGTAGTTAATTACGACTAATCTTGACTAAATCCAGCAAGCCCAACGACAGAGTAAGAAGGAAGCCAACAAAACTCAAACCACCTCCTTCCTCTCTCCCATCCATCATAACCACCGTTTTTCCCAAATTCCAAGCTCCTCTCTTCGAATGCTCTTTTCCACGAAAACGAATTCCACTGTTTGGTTTATTGATATTTTTCCATGTGTCTGTCTGGAAAGGGATCGTTCTTGTAGTTATTTTTTTCCCACTCTTCTGTTTCTCTGTGGTTCTGATTAAAAGTTGCAAACTTGCGGAGTGGGAGGCACAGTTAGAGTAGCGTGAGTTCTGGGTTTCCTGCCGAGGGCGTGGGAGGAATATCTTGCTTTCTTTTATGGGAATTTGAAGCAATTCCAACACTCCCTAATCCGTAATCCCAGGTTTGCTTTTCTTTCCCTCTCTCCTTCCATCTTTGTTTTAATTCCAGGGTTTTCTGTAGGCCAAATTGTGAAGTTAGCTCTCAGGTTTACCAACTATTTTATTGAGCTTAAAATCTCATGTTCTTTTTGTTGATAAAGAAAAGAAGTTTGTTTGTTTAACTTTGTGCCTTGGTGTGTCTGTTGGTAATCATATTGAAATTACGTGAGGTTGAACTGGTTTTTAATTGTATCTGTGTGTGATTTTGTGGAAAGAAGATGGTTTTCCCGGGAATTATAATTTCCTAGAAACAAGTATGGTGTAAAGCTTCGGGTACCATGTATCATCGAATGATTATTTGATCATTTTGTGTCTAACTTATTTGTGATTGTTTAAGACTTTAAAATTCATTACTTTTCTGTGAACAAAGGGGAAAATTTATGAGCTGCCAGTCGTCAAATACATTTGTGTTACCATATTGAGATTGTATTGTTTTGCTATTTCATCAAATGCCAATGGTTCCAAGGTTGTAAAAAATTTGCGTTTGATTGGAAGTAATACCAGTGTTTGTAGTTTCCTTTGTTAGATATTGTTAGAAACCCATTACAAGTGTTTACATAATGTGGATATTATGTGTGGATATTATTCCGCTAATGTAGATGTTCATTCTCATTTTACAGGCTATTGCATTTTTGTTTCTGGAAGATATAAATGGCTACACTTGGAGATTTAGGGGTTGGAGCAGCCATCAATATTCTTAGCGCATTCCTTTTCTTTGTAGTATTTGCCATTCTTAGGCTTCAACCCTTCAATGATAGGGTGTACTTTCCAAAATGGTATTTTAAGGGACTAAGGGAGAGTCCCACTCATTCTGGTGCATTTGTGCGCAAGTTTGTCAATCTGGACTTTAGGTCATACATAAGGTTTTTGAATTGGATGCCAGCTGCATTGAAGATGCCGGAACCGGAGCTTATTGATCATGCAGGATTGGATTCTGCAGTTTACTTACGGATATATTTGATAGGGTAGGCTGCAATATTTTTCTCCTATTTCCTTCTCTTTTCTTTCAGCATGTACCTACTTTCTTCTTGTATATTTGAACCGCCATGTTCTGCTCTTAATGATGGCATTATGCTGCTTATTCTAGGCTTTTCAGTGATTAAAAATTAATATTACCTTCCACTTGTCTTTCTTATTTGCTTCATTGCTTCCCTATCACATAAACTTGTTGTGCTTTTAATGCAAGAAAAGGCAGGCATTCATCAGCAACCTTACTAAATCCAATCCTGAATAACTATGATTGCAAACTCACAGCTCTCATTGTGAATTCAAGAACTAGTATTCAGTGTTTTCTGTTTTAATTGAACTCTCACACCCACCCTTCAAAGTTTATATTTCCACTGTTATCTGCTTTACTTTTCCCCTTTTAAGTATAATATGTTAGCCTATGTTGAGAATTCTATTCTTCGTATATTCTTGTAGGCTTAAAATCTTTGTTCCTATAGCATTCCTTGCATGGGCTGTTTTGGTACCGGTCAACTGGACAAATAGCACTTTGGATCTAGCAAAGCTAGCCAATGTTACTTCCAGTGACATTGATAAGCTCTCAATTTCAAATGTCCCAGCTAAATCACAAAGGTATTTTTGACACTTATTCTTTCTACCCACCCTTTTCTCTTGCTTACAAATAATGACTTGTATTCTTTCTAGATATTGATGACACTTGTTTTTTTTTTTTTTATATTTTTTATATTGGGAAACATAATAAATAATCTCACGTTAGCATTTATTTGTATTTTTTGTTTTTGTAGTCTTATTCTATCTATATCTGGTGCTATTATTTATCAATCATTACAAATTAATTCTGGTTAAGTGTTCTCTCATCTTTCTTATGTTATAAGTTAAGAGTGATAATCTTGCAACTCTAATTTCCCGCATTAGAAATCCTTCTTTCTTGCTTATTAATCTTACATTTTCATTCCTAAGTATTCATGAATTTTACTCCCCTGGTAACTTTACCATTTTTGTACAGCACATGCCCCTTTTGGATGCTTAGAAACATAAAAAGTTCTGTCATGCATATGCATTTGTATTGTTTTGTTTCTTTATTCTTTTTTGATCTGTACTTTTGCTTTTAGAAACATTTAGTTAATTGGACAATACTTCTTTTGAGAAGAGGATGTCAACATGTAAATTTTGTTCTTGTTAGTATACTCATTTTTCGTATTAACATAAAGTAAGTGCACTAATCACGTGATTCTATTTTCTCAAATTAAAAATTCTGTAATTTTGATTCTGCATTCTTATTCAATCAATGTTGTCATTGGTGTTATTGACATCTAATTCAGCTGGAGATTATCTATCATTATAAATTTCATTCTGGTCAAGTGTACTCATCTTTTTTTATCAATATATAAGTGCAATAATAATGTGATTGTATTTGACAGATTCTGGAGTCATATAGTGATGGCTTATATCTTTACCTTTTGGACATGCTATGTGCTGCTGAAGGAGTATGAGACTGTTGCCAAAATGCGGTTGCATTTTCTTGCAACAGAGCAGCGCCGACCAGATCAATTTACGGTGAGATTGACTCCATTCCTCAGTATGTTAGTTCATGTTATTGGATAGTTAAATAAAACATATGACTTATTGATCAATTTACCGTGGTACTTTCTGTTTCAAACATTGGAGGTTATTTGGTGGCTTTGGTTTCCTTTCTTGGAATATTTTATTTCCTTTCTTGAAATCTGTTATAATGATCAATGTTTACTTCTATAGCGTTTTTCCTTTTGTGATAAGAATAGTAGCTAGAGGTATCATTTGGGCTTATTTGATGTGATAATTTTGAAATGCTACATGAATGCGAACAACTCATTTTCATTATCTACCCTGGAGAAGAGAAAAAGAGATGACAAAACAACTTTGTATCTTATGAATTTGTTTTTTCTCAGGTCCTTGTTAGAAATGTTCCACCAGACGCAGACGAATCTACAAGTGAGCTTGTGGAGCACTTTTTTCTGGTCAACCATCCAGATCACTATCTTACACATCAGGTTTGTTCCATAAAAAAGCAGAACACACATTATTACACAGTATAAAATGTAGCTTAGTGTTAATAATAGACTTCTGATATTCTCACGTGGAGGGAAATAAATTTTTTTGAGTCAAAAGCAACCATGCAGTCTATGCGTACTTTTCTATAAATTTATTTGCATCAAGAATTGCATAGATACTTTTTATTGAATAGTTAGTCAGTGATTATGTAATATAGATACTTATCTCTACTTGCCTGAATAGTATAGACTTGTGAAACATCTCCATTTAATTAACCGTTAACTGCACATGCTTCTCCAATTATTTCTATTTAAAGAAGTATATTATATAATTTAATCCATGTTATATATTACATGCAGGTGGTATACAATGCCAATAAACTTGCGAAGTTGGTAAAGAAGAGGAAAAAGATGCAGAACTGGCTTGTCTACTATCGGAATAAAGTTTCTAGAAGTAAAAATTCAATAAGGCCCTTAATGAAGGTACTTAAAATGCACACATATGTAGGAGCTAATATGATTCCACTGTTTAGAGTTACTAATTAATTTATGCTTTAACCTGGCTTGTGCTTGTGTTACTCACAGACTGGTTTTCTTGGGCTTTGGGGAACTAAAGTTGATGCAATTGAATATTATGAAACTGAGATTGAGAAATTGTCAAATGATGTAAGTACCAGTCCTCGAGTTCTTAGTCAAATTTCTAATTCCCGTGGTCTTGGTTGATTTGAATGCATTATTTTTTTCTTTCTCAGATAGCTGAAGAAAAGGAGAGGGTTGCAAATGATTCTGAGTCTATCATGCCAGCTGCCTTTGTTTCCTTTAAAACTCGATGGGGTGCTGCTGTTTGTGCACAAACTCAGCAATCCAGAGATCCAACTATTTGGTTAACCGATTGGGCTCCAGAGCCACGTGATGTATATTGGCCAAACCTGGCAATTCCATATGTTTCACTCTCAGTTAAGAGACTAATTATGGGCGTTGCATTCTTTTTTCTCACCTTCTTTTTCATGATCCCGATTGCAATTGTACAATCTTTTGCAAGCCTTGAGGGAATCGAGAAAGCAGCTCCATTCCTAAAACCCATTGTAGAAATGTGAGTTATCTTAGCTTTGTACTTTTTGACTTCTTATCTGGCTTCCTTTACTAATTACTATATCACCTTGATTCATATGCAGGAAGTTCATTAAGTCAGTCATTGCAGGTTTTCTACCTGGGATTGCACTGAAGTTGTTTCTAATCTTTCTGCCAACCATATTGATGATCATGGCTAAATTTGAGGGCTTTACGTCTAAGTCTTCCCTTGAAAGGAGAGCCGCATCTAGATACTATCTCTTCAGTTTTGTGAATGTATTCCTTGGGAGCATTATTGCTGGAACAGCGTTTGAACAGCTAGATACTTTCATTCACCAATCAGCAACTGAGTACGTAGTTCTTCAAGATAATTTGTTTCAATATACTGTTCAGTGTCTCTTATTTTGGCTATGCGATAATATTTGCATGTCTGGATTCGTTTGTAGGCTGCTGCTCTATAAATCAACCTGTGTTTTTGTGTGCAAGAGGTTATAAATTGGTTTGTGTGGCTTCAGGTGTTATGGTTTTAATGGATAAGTTATTCTAAAATAATCCATAAAAAGTTGTCGCTTTTAAACAAGATATGCATCTTCCATCCAAGACAGTTTTGAATTACAGTTCTGTGTTAAACCATAGAGGATTAAGGTAATTCTTTGAGCCTTTCTGACTAGGAGAAATCTTATTCTAAAATTTGTGTAGAAAACCTGGTATTGAGGTGGTTTTCAGATAGAGATATTGTGTTTACAATTCAAACTGTATCAAAAATTCCTAAATCTATAGTACATATAGGGAGAACACTTATTACATTAAGTACTTTTTAACGATTGACTTAATAAATAAGGATATTATTGTCAGTTATTTTCTTTCTTTCTGGCATGATTCAGATCATGAAAATTAAGTTTTTTTCTTCTTTCTGCAGGATTCCAAAAACAATTGGTGTTGCAATCCCAATGAAAGCAACTTTCTTTATTACATATATAATGGTTGATGGATGGGCTGGTATAGCTGCAGAGATTTTGATGTTGAAACCACTGATAATATTCCATTTGAAGAATTTCTTCCTGGTTAAGACCGATAAGGATAGGGAGGAGGCAATGGATCCAGGAAGTATTGGTTTCAACACTGGAGAGCCTCGTATACAGTTGTATTTCTTACTAGGCCTTGTGTATGCTACAGTGACACCAGCCTTACTTCCGTTCATAATTATCTTCTTTGGCCTGGCTTATGTTGTTTTCCGTCATCAGGTAAAGAGTTGGTATATTGATTATAGAATTTCACAGACGAAGGATTACATTTATCTATTTCTTTTTGTAGGATATATCACTTTCTTTAACCCATATGCTTTTTATTCTCCGCATGCAGATCATAAATGTTTATAACCAGGAGTATGAAAGCGCTGCAGCATTCTGGCCTGATGTCCATGGTCGTGTTGTCTCTGCATTGATTATCTCACAACTCCTCCTTTTAGGATTGTTGAGTACAAAAGAAGCTGCTCAGTCAACACCGTTTCTCATTGCACTTCCAGTGCTGACCATATGGTTCTATAGGTATTGCAAAGGTCGTTTCGAACCTGCATTTGTGACATATCCATTACAGGTAATTTCACTTGCCCCTATTGCCTCTTGAAGTTGGTTTTTATACTATGCACATGATCTCTCTCTCTCTCTCTCTCTCTCTCTCTCTCTCTCTCTCTCTAAGATTTACTAATGACAATTATCATCAACGTTTAACTATTTGTTTTTCTGGGTTTAGGAAGCAATGATGAAAGATACTCTGGAACGTGCAAAAGAACCAAACTTGAATTTGAAAGGCTATCTTCAGAGCGCATATGTCCATCCAGTTTTTAGAGATTGTGATGACGATGAAGACAATGAGTCGATTGACAAGGGTGAAAATGAGAGCGTGATTGTGCCCACAAAACGGCATTCTCGGAGGAACACCCCAGTGCCTAGCAGAATGACAGGTGGATCCTCACCATCTCTGCCTGATGTTGTTGAAGACTATGCACAGCCTTAAATTGCAAGTCGGAAAATTACATTTTAGGTGTAAATTTGACCTTTACAATGTTGCACAAGTGGAAGAAGATAGTTGGACTGTAAATTAAATGAGCCGATAGCGAGGCATATGGGGAGGCCAGAGAGAGAGAGAGAAGAGAGCTGAGCATAGGCTCTGGTGAGCCATGCCAGCTTGAGTTTTTGTTATTCATTGTCCAAAGGAGGAAGCAAACCAGAAGAGGATGAAAAGGGCAATGGAATTGTGTAATTATGTGATTTTGAAGTGGTTTATGATTCAGCTCCCTTTTCTTCTTTTTTTGTTTCTGTTGACAAATCGTGTAATTATGCAAGGAATTCTGACTTTGAATTGGTTTGTAAATCGACGGGATCTCCTTAAAGAGCATAATACAGTGAACCTTGTCCTCCTTACCATTGTAACCAAGCAGGACTTGATGTTAGTAGCATTGTTGCCTGCCTTGTTCAATTATGCTTACCCAAAAAAAAACAAAAAGTTGCATTCTTGAATTCCCGCGTGCTCCCTGCTTCCTCCTCAATCTTTGCTTTCCCCTTCTAAGAAGGCAAGAGGTGAAGGAAGGTAGTAGGCATTCTCGTAAATGAAATTTGTTTCCTCCTCAATCTTGCTTTCCCCTTTTAAGAAGGCAAGAGGTGAAGATAGTTAGCATTCTCGCAGATGAAAATTGTTCCTTTTTTATTTTTAGCGAGTACATGAATTTACAAACTAAAAGAAGAATAAGGGCTAAACAGGAACTAAAACAAACTATGTCTTGTTTGGTTTACGGAAAAGATTTGATGGGAACTAATTTCTCATGTCTTTTTCATGTTTGGTAATGCTCGAAAAGTAACCAGGAAATATCATTTTAATTATTTTATCATGTTTAGTTTGTGTAGGAATGTAAAACAAAATTTGTTGAATTTTTCAATTATATCCATACGAAATCAAATAAAAAAAAAATACATTTAATGCTATATTGTAATTTAAATTCTAGTAGGGACAAAATTGTCATACAAAATATGCATTGGATGTTGCTTATTTTCTCAAACTTTCGAGAAGAGAAAATGAAACCCAAGTGGGGAAGTGAGTTACAATTTCTCCTCTATTTTCTTATGTCATAAGCAACTATTTTCCATAATTGAACTTACCAAACACAGAAAATCAATTGATTTCCCATCTTCAAATCAAATCTCTTCTCCCATCAACAAAAAAGGCAAACATGCCGAATACAATTAATGTACGAATCAAAACAAGGGATTACCGTATTTGCTTAAAAGAGCAATAAAGGAATAGAACCAGACGCACACAGGAAAAATTTGGTTTTTCACCAAACGCACACGGGTACTTACCTCTTACCTAGGCTTTTCAGGAAACGCGTAACTTTCTATAAATATTCTTCGTCAAAATTTACCGCCCCATCTTTCGCATTCTCTGTTTGGCGTTTCTCCTTGGTCGAGCTTGCGGATCCGTCTGTCACTCACAAACCCCAAATTTTAAGAAATTCGATAGCTTCAACAATCAACGCCTCTCAAAACCAGTTTCAGCTGAATATTTGGCTCTGGATTTTCTGTCATCTCGTAGGTCAGTCCCGTTCGAATTCACCTCTCGCCGGTTTATTGGAATTCTTGTTCTTCTCTGATATTGTCGTTTTCCTTTTCTTTGATTTTTTTTTTCTTTTTTCTGGGCACTTAAAATAGAAAATAAAATGAAATCTGTTATCTGAAGAAGAAAATTGTCAAGGCCCTAATGCATGCATGTTTTGTCAAGGGACGGGCTCCCTCCCTAGCTATCTTTGTTTCCCTTGTACTGCTGTTGGCTGCGGCCTTCATCAATGCAGTGTCCTGTTTGATCAAGAAACAAACAGAAGAAGAAAATTGTCATGCTGGGGTGGTATTGGATCATGGTCTTCTGGGATGGGATTGATTGAATCATGGCTTTATGGGATGAGTTTGAATCAAGGGTTTATGGGATGGGATTGAATTAACCTGAATTGTGGGTTGACTTAAGTCAACTGAGGTCTTTGTTCTGCATTGACTCAAATCAAAACAGATTGGAAATTATAGAAATACAATGTTGCATGGTGCAATAGACTTTGTTTTTTCATTATGTGAACACAATTGACGTGTGGATGTGTTGATTATGTTAATCTGCACAAGCTATTATAGACTGTTAAGTTTGAATACTACTACAGTACTAGTTACCTAAGAATCTCTTTTGTTTTATAGGTAAGTGAGAATGGAAGTTTTGATAGTAGAACAAGGAACGCTGGGGCAGTATAATGATAACAAGATCCGTACACCTAAGAGAAAACGTTCAAATTTCCTGCATCATGGAAAGGAAGAAGGATCCTCAAATGGCAAAAGGATTTCAAAAAAGCGGAGTGCCTCCTCAAATGTGGTAGAAAGTTGTGAAAATGATTTTTCAATGGATGAATTGGAAGAAGATGAAGAAATTATGTTTTTGATTAAGGCACGATCGCGGAAAAGGAGAAGTGTTGACTGTGAAGTGATGGGAAGAGATTCCTCAAAGGATGAAAGAGTAAAATATGAGTTAAGGAATACTACTAGCAAAATTTCATCCTCTTCACCACCATCTTCATCTGGATCATCATGCACTTCGAAATATACGGAGGTATTATATCTCTATTCATTCATCTCCCCTGGAGTTGTATTTTATTTTATTTTATTTAAGAAAATAAATTAGTCTGACATAAAATTTTGTATTTCCTTCTTAAAGCAGGATAATAGAGAAGTTTATTTGAAGTGTCATCATTGTATGAAAGAGGAGAAGAAAACCATAGTTTCCTGCTCCAAGTGTAAAAAGAACTCCTATTGCGTCCGCTGTATCAAGCAATGGTATGTATTTTATACAGATTCCTTTTTTCTTTTTTCTTTTTTCCGAATTTGCAATAGTCATTTTAATTGTATCATGGTTTCTTTCTATTGTTCCTATAGGTATCCTCACATGAAAGTAAAGGAAGTGAAGGACCTCTGCCCATTTTGCCGCAGAAATTGCAACTGTAATGCATGCCTGCACTCAACTGGGGTGATTGAGGTTGGTTTCCCTATTATTACACAGATTGTTTTCTATCCGTTGCTCCCTCTGATAAAAATTACCATTGACGTTTCTTTTTTCTTTTGTTGGGAACTTTAGACACCAAAGAGGGATATAAGTGATCGTGAGAGGGCTCAGCATCTGGAGTGTTTAATTTCCAACCTGCTTCCATTTTTAAAGCAAATTTCTCAAGAACAAGTTCAAGAGATAGAGATTGAAGCTAATATTCGAGGTACAATATTAAATATTTTCGGCTTTGGTTTCAATTTATTTTGAAGTTTTAGACACTAACAAAAACTGTTCTGGCAGGACTTTCACCTTCCAAATTTGAAATACCACAGACCCTTTGTTTCAATGATGAGCGTGTCTATTGGTAAGCATCTGTACTTTACTAGACATTAATACAATATGATTGTTTGGTCACTGTCTAAATGTTTTTTTTAATGCTTGGAATAGCAACCATTGTGCAACTTCAATCATTGATCTACATCGAAGCTGCCCAAAATGTTCTTATGAACTTTGTCTAAGTTGTTGCCGAGAAATTCGCCAGGGATGCCTCTTAGACCGTGGAGAAGTGAAATTTCAATATAGGAGTAGGGGTTATGATTACATCCATGGTGGAGACCCATCGCCTGACTGTTGTCCCTTAGAAGCTTCAGAGGACCATATTGAGCCGTTCACTGAGTGGAAGGCAAACGATGATGCTACTGTTACTTGTGCTCCGAAAGAAATGGGTGGCTGTGGTGATTGCATGTTGGATCTTAAGCGAATTCTTCCACCTGACTGGATCTCAAATTTAGAAGTCAAAGCAAAACATTTATTAGAGATTTTCCAAACAGAACATTCTACTTTCAAGCATGATTGTGCTGAAACAAGAAAAGATACGTTACTAAAAGCAGCTTCTAGAGAGGATTCTTGTGACAACTTCTTATTTTGTCCAGATTCAAGGGACACTCTGAAAGAAGAAGGGCTTTTGCGCTTCAAAGAACATTGGGTTAATGGTGAACCAGTTATTGTCAGAAATGTGCTTGAACAGGCAAATGGATTGAGCTGGGAGCCAATGGTCATGTGGCGTGCTTTAAGTGAAAATATGGATACAGCTAGTACCTCGCAGTTTTCAAAAGTAAAGACCATCGATTGCCTGGCGGGTTGTGAGGTGAGGTTCTCTTACCGGTTATTACTCTACGCACTCTTTTAACTTTCATGCAAAAAAAATAAATTATTTGGCATTGCATTTGTTTGAATATCTATAAGTTCCTTTTCAAATCTACTTGTTTTATAGTGTGGTACACCAATCTGATTTCTTATGCAGGTTAACTTTTATATTTTTATTCCATATCTTTTCACACTTCATTGATTTGGCACAAGCTTGTTCCTGCCTGGACCTGTGGCTGCCAGGAGTTTGGTTTAAAAGTCTTCTGTCTCCCTCCCACACACTTTTTTCTCAAGTTTTTTCTTTTCTCTTTTGACTTGGTTTTCCCTACCCATGCACTTCTAATGCCGATTTGTGAACTTTTTCAGGTGGAAATCAGTACTCGTGAATTTTTTGAAGGATACACCGAAGGGAGAATGTATAGTAATTTATGGCCAGAGATGCTTAAGCTGAAGGATTGGCCCCCTTCTGATAAGTTTGAGGACCTTTTGCCCCGCCATTGTGATGAATTTATCAGTGCCTTGCCATTTCAAGAGTACACGGATCCTAGAGCTGGTATTCTCAACCTTGCTGTTAAGTTGCCACCAGGTGTTTTGAAACCAGACATGGGCCCAAAAACATATATTGCTTATGGGCTTATGGAAGAGCTTGGAAGAGGGGACTCTGTAACTAAACTTCATTGCGACATGTCCGATGCAGTATGACTTTAAACTATTACTACTCTCTTTTTATTTATTCTTTCTCGTACTGTAATGTCTTTCCCTGGATATTGGTTCACTTTGCAGCGACCCAAAAAAAAAGGTTTATGCCGATATTTTGACATGTTATTTCAATTTGTGTAGGTGAATATTTTGACACACACATCAGAAGTACAGCTAAGTGATGAGCAGCAATCTGCAATTTCAAGGTTGAACAAATTACATAGGGCCCAAGATGAAAGAGAGCTTATGGATTGGATGAATTCTCTCAAGGATGGTGGACAACCTGGTCAACAGACACAGGATAGAGAAGCCCTAGAAAACACTCTCTCTCCTGAAATTAACGTAGAATTGAAAGTACCAGAAGATGAAGATGAAGATGAAGATGAAGATGAGTTAGATGGGCCCACTACATCAGGTTCTTCCTCCACTGAAGTGGCAGAGGAAACTGGTGGTGCTTTGTGGGACATCTTCCGGAGAGAGGATGTTCCTAAATTAGAGGCATACCTTATGAAACATTATAAGGAATTTAGGCACACCTATTGTTCACTAGTTGAACGGGTATATATCCATCCTCAGTTTTTGTCTAGTCAAATTGTGCTTAAAAGGGTGCTGTATATATGTATTTATTTACTCTTATGCCCTTATTTTTGTGTGTTCAGGTCATTCATCCAATTCATGACCAATCTTTTTATTTAACATTGGAGCACAAAAAGAAGCTGAAGGAGGAATTTGGTGTTGAACCATGGACATTTCTACAAAAACTTGGAGAGGCAGTATTTATTCCAGCCGGATGTCCACACCAAGTCAGGAATCTCAAGGTCCTAAATCATTAGTTATCTTCACGATTCCTCTTTCCAAAGATTTTGTCTTGTTTAACAGTTCCTCTAAAATATTATGTTTTCATCCTGCAGTCTTGTACAAAAGTAGCAGCAGACTTCGTATCTCCTGAAAATGTCCACGAGTGCCTCCGTTTGACCGAGGAGTTCAGACAACTTCCGAAGAACCATAGAGCTAGAGAAGACAAACTTGAGGTAAGTACTCTGTTTAACTGTAAGCAATTTTGTTTCACTTTATTTCTTCTCCTAAACTTGTTTGGTCATTCATCTTCTTGGTGGAACAGATAAAGAAAATGATACTTTATGCAGTCGACGAAGCCCTTAAAGATTTGGAAGCCTTGGTATCAACTCAAGTTTGAGCGTTAGGAGCTAACTACCCCAACCTTGCAACTATGCAATTATATTTTCTCATAATACTGATGTTGGCTTCTGTAATTTTTTGCTCAGCAACATTTTTGTAAAGTCGAAAAGTTCGTTGGGGTTCTCTTTGCACTCCAAATAAATTGAAGCCAATTATACTAGATTTAAGGCCAACATCTTTACCTTGGATGAACCCATTGTTATTGTCACGGTATAAATGTTTCCAATAGATGTTTGAGTTTAAAGGCAAAAGTAGTAGACCAACTAGTGTTAGATTCCTAGCATGAACGTTAGAATCAGATAAAATCAAAGGTAGAATGAAATGAAACTAAGCTAATATCTACACAACGAAATTAAGCAAAACATATGGACGCATTGTGAGTTAAGGAAAAGAACTTTTAGTGTTTCGTGAGAACCATAGGAAGTGTTTTGTTTTTTGGTACTTATTTTGCTCAGTATTCCAAAATTATGTCTTGATTGAAGAACACCTAATGAAGTTCCAACTCCAATGATTCAATGATCCGAATCGTCTATTTTCAAGTTGATCATCTCTACAAAATAAATAAATAAATTAGACCTATCAAGGAAAATAGACTAACAGAGTGCTTCCTAGAAACACGAAAGTTACCACATTTTTTAATACAAGCGATAGTCTAAGCTATAAGGGAAAGATGTTTCTTACATACACTACCAAGGTGCCATGGTGGTTCGGACTAGAAAATTACTATTTTGCAAATCAATGCCTTTTTTCACTGGATTAGATCTCATTGGGGAAATAGTTACCACCTTTAATAAAATGATTTTTTTTTTCTGATTTTGGTGTTTTTTTTACTCAAATGATCTTTACATGGTGAAACTACATTTTCATCTGCAAACGTTTCTTCATAGACCTTACTTTTCCATGAAGACTAAATTGCTTTTTGGGTTAAATGGTTTTTTAACCATGCAAAAAGCACTTATATCTATTTTTACCAAAAACTACAAAAATAAATGAGTTTTTGTAATTAACCAAAAACACTTTGGGCCAAAATCACTCTCAAATGTAAGCACATTTAAGGGCTCGTTTGGAGAGTGATTCTAGATAGGCTAGAATCATTTTTGGGAAGAAGCACCAGTGGCGAAGCTAATATTTCACATTAGAGAGGGCCCTTCATAAAATAAAACCTATCTCTCTTCATAATTATCGTGAATTTCATATTTTAAGTTGGTTAAATACTAATTTCATCATCTACATTATTAAAGACTTAAAAATAGAGATATTTAGTCATATACCCATTCTTAGCACTAAAACTATAAATAAACCCATACATAATTTAATTTCTATAAAAAAATCCAAAAAATGACAACTGGCCCTATTGAATTTAATTTTGATTATTAAATTACTTTGATGTCCTATGAAGTGTTTTGGGCTTTTTAATGAGATTTTGGGGTTGAGTTTGTTTAAGAAATCAATGACAGTTTTGTAATTTAAAAGAAGTTAAAAGTCTTTTTGTTATATTATAAATGAACTTTGGGTGTGTTTCTAAAGTCCATTTCATATAGGTTATTTATTTATTTATAATTTGGGCTCCTATATTGGGTATAATAGTGAATCTCCCCTTAAAATTAGTAATTTATATTCCAACATAGAAAAGAAAAAAAAATTCATAAACCGCAATATTTAGATACTCAACTCATACATAAAAAAAGAGGAAATAAAAGAGGAAGAAAAAGAGAGAGAAATGTTAAAACTTTAGGAGTTTTTAGTGCAAATATCATAAACTAACCTAGAAGATTTGAGGAAGATGAGTAGAAGGGAGGTCAAGAAATTTTATGGTTGATTTATGAACAAAAAGAACCTAATATATTATTTTATTTTAAGGTAAATATCCTAAAACTAATCTAATATATTATAATATCATATATCATATATAATATACAAATATAAGAGATAAAAATGGAGTGGGGGCCTGGGATCACACTAGTCCCATGCTGGCTCCACCCCTGGAAATACCTCCTACGTGCTTCTCCAGAAAATCACTAAAAGTGTTTTTAAGTATGTGCTTCTCCATAAAATCACTTAAAAAATCACTTAAAGTGATTATTTGGATAAATAATTCTCCATAAAAGTGATTATTGGCATTTATAATCACTCTTAAACGTGCCCTAAGTTGTTAATGAAAAATCTTATGCAAATGCTTCTACATGAAGTACTTTTGCTCATAAGCACTCTCCAAAAAGCGATTTATGACTCGCAAGAAATTTTGAATTGTTTTGCTAAATGCAGTCAGAATTTATTGGGAAGCACTTTTAGCCATTGCAAAAACACTCCCAAAATATGCCCTAAGTAAAATATTATGTCTTATCATTCACAAATGAAAAGGACAAACTCAATCATATATTTTCCAAATTTTCTCAAAACTTTTAAAAACAATTTGCATGCATCACACACATAAAACACCTACACATATATAAATTTTTGGATGCACACCAGTATATACCTTAATATGGCACAAATCATGATATTAGGGCCCATCTGATAACATGATTAATTGTTTTTTTTAACTCTCCTTCAACTCTATCCCTGTAGAAACAAAATCATTGATATATATATATATATATATATATCACATCATAATCTTTGCAGTTATTTTATAGAGTTCATCTTGCTCATCTATTTTTGCCAAGATTAGGATGGGATGGGGAAACACACAAATATAGGGGGTTCGAACTCAAGACCACTTGGGAGCACATCAAAGACTTTATTCAATTAAATTTAGATGGCTACTTCGTATTAGAAAAATACTTTTTACTTGCATGAAGTAGTGGAAGAAACTAATTTTAAAAAATATATTACTTGCATATATAAACTTAGCTAAATTGATTAGAGCTGATGTGCCCCATTCTGTACTCGAGTTCGAATCTCATTTCACATAGTTTATATTATATTAAAAGGAAAAATAAAATAAAATACATATATATTATTTGAGATTTTTCTATTAGAAAATGGGTTTGAAAAAAGAAAAAGATAAGTAAAATTCTCATTATTTCTTTCTTCTTTCTTTATGTTTTAACATGAATCATAAACAACAGATAATTATAAAATAATAAATAACAAAGTTTAAGAGAAAAATTGCTTCCACAAAAGAAGCTTCTCCTATTGTGCAGGTTCCTTACCCAAAATTACTAGCAGCCCATGAATAGCAACCTTTCTCAAACAATGAAAACCTCTTTTTAGGCTTTTGGAGATCTCAGGCGCTCCGCAAGCAATCCACCATGTTTCAAGGCAATAATTGGCACACTCTTCTATTAGAAATCAACCATGAATCATTGTGTGGAGTATAGTTTCTTGCTCTACAGATCTTCATATCAGTATGCATGCCTAAGCATACCTTGTTTGAAAGCACCAATTGCTGAAGCAGTCAAGACCAAAAGATGAATTGCTTGAGAGCATTGAAACCTGGAAATGCCAAGAGAACCCATCTTCAAGGAAGACCAAACAAAATGGTAGGGTACAAGTCCTTTTTATAGTTAGATCTAGGGTTTCATTGTTTATGTGAAATGACAAATTTGTCCTTACTTTAGAATCCAATTAAAGAAGTTGAATGAATCATGGCCATTCATTAGCTATATATTAATCCAATATTTCAAAAGTCGATCCAAATCCCACGTAAGATTGCCGTGTCCTTAACCAACAAAGTTTGAACTTTTCTATCAATTGTAATTGTTGTGATAAAGGATGCACGATATAAGCCTCCCCCCTTCACACACAGAGTCCCAATATTAAAAACTTCTCTAAAAAATTACAATAAGTAAGTAATGACAATCAAATCTACCTCTAAAACTTGTAAGAAAGTAAGAGGATTATGAGGAGAAAAAAATTTTGAGTTACAAAAATACTAGAATTTCGCCTTACATGTATTTTTTTTATACCAACAATAGTCTAAACTATCATAAATAAATATACTCTACAAGACTATGGATTCATACTTGAGTGCAAGAGGTTGATTGCCTTCACCAATTAGTCTAACCCACGTCGTTACACATGACAACATTAGAAACCCACAAGAATTCTATACTGCGGGCTCTATTTCTTAACCGTTGGATCAAATAAGAGATATGACATCATCTCTCACTATAGAATGACTCTAGAAACCCAATTACACTGAGCTGGGGTTCATTCAAGGTCAATTCGCGGAAAATGCTATAATGAGGAGCTTAGAGTGAGGGAGTTGTTTGAGGGGTCCAATCCCACCATAAAAAAATTGAAAAGAAATTATTAGACTTAAACATTTTAAATGAACCCCAAACAACCCCCTCACTCTAAGCGAATAGTTATATGGTGAATGTGTCATATATGAATCATAAATGTGGACTTTCATATTAGCCACATGATTCATCTGAATAGTAATTTTGCTTAAGTTTAATGAAATGATCTTGTAATTAAGGTTAATGAAATGATCCTATGAGTAATATGAAAGTCCACATGAAGGGTTCATATATAACACCCTCGCTATAGAATTTCGCTACTCTAAGCTCTTCATCGCAACAGCTCCCGTCAATTTGCCCAATTATAGTGGAGTGGGCTGTGGTCCATTCTAGTCAATTTACACTGGGCTAGTTTTCTTCTTGGTTCAGCCCAAAACCCCCAGAAAACCCAACAAAGCAAAACGAGCGCCAATAACAGTTGAAGCACGTTATCTCATCCATTCTTCTCAGCCACTCTCACTCTTCTCTCTATTTCAGCTTAATGCGAAATGAGTTCTGGTCACGCACAACTACATCTCCAGCTTCAAGCACTTCCACCACCTCCCTTACGCTTTGGCTCAGTTCTATTTCCTTCGCACCCAATTCAATCCAAGAGAATCAGAAACAGCAGTTTCTCTTTAAGATTGTACCATAACGGCTCTAAAAGCAGTGCCTTTGGTAGAAAAAGTGGCGTGATAAGAAGCTCAGTGGCTGAGGAAGCCAATGGCGCGGCAGAGCCGAAGCCCAAGCAGCAAGTGACGGTGAAGAGGCCCTACCCTTTCCACGAAATCGAGCTCAAATGGCAGCGTTATTGGGAGGAAAATCAAACTTTTCGAACCCCCGATGAAATTGATACCTCCAAGCCCAAATACTATGTCCTTGATATGTTCCCTTATCCCAGGTCTCTCTATTTCTCACAAAACTTCTGCTTTTCTTGATTTAATTTATTTAGAGTGCTGGGTGATTATGAATGTAAAAAAGGTGAAGGCCCAGTTTTACTAAATCGATTTTGGACTGTTAAATGCTTTCTTTTTTCTTTCTTCTCATGGCAATTGTGGTTGTGTAGGAACAGAAAGTCTGAGACTTTTATGCTAATTTTTATGGATTTTTGCAGTGGAGCTGGGTTACATGTTGGCCATCCACTTGGATATACCGCCACAGACATTCTCGCTAGGCTTAAACGTATGCAGGGTTACAATGTATTACACCCAATGGGATGGGATGCATTTGGATTGCCAGCAGAGCAATATGCAATCGAGGTGCTTTTTCTGCGGCTTAAAACTATTTGAATAACTGCAGCGGGTTTGAACAGTTAAATTACTAATTCGGTTCCCTTGTATGTGTTTGACAGACAGGAACTCACCCAAAGATCACAACCTTGAAGAACATTGATCGGTTTCGCTCCCAGGTCATATACTTTTCATTCTTTTGCTGGATGTGCGACAAGTCAGTAAATGAAGAAACTTGGTTAATTGTGACTTAAGATAAACTACAGAACGCTATATATCTATATTGAGCATTATGGTCACGATTCCATGAAAGACCCCTTTAGAAGTTACATTTTAAAATGAACTTGTTGCTTCAATCTAATGGCTGATAGGCTGGTTATTATATAAAGCAGGTTATTAGATAACTTAATGCTGATGAATTAAAGGGGTTTGGCCCTGTACATTTCTTCTTTCCTCAAGAGTTGTAAATGCTTGTCAATTTTAGTCATGGTAGCTATCCCTGTTCGAAAATAGCTTTGTTTCTCTCTTGGTTTTGGTGGATTGTATTATTTGTTTTCTATTTGTTGAAATTTTGCAGTTGCTTTGCAGCTTAAATCATTGGGATTCTCATATGACTGGGATCGTGAAATTTCTACAACGGAACCAGAATATTATAGATGGACCCAGTGGATCTTTCTTCAGCTATTAAAGAGAGGATTGGCTTATCAGGTATAAATGTGATATTGGCTGTAGATAGTTTCCATCAGTTTTCACCATAAAACAGATAGGATACTCTATTTTTGTTGCATTCAGGCTGAAGTGCCAGTTAATTGGTGCCCTGCACTTGGTACTGTCCTGGCAAATGAAGAGGTGGTAGATGGTGTGAGCGAGCGTGGGGGCCATCCAGTTATAAGAAAGGTTTATACCAGCTTTATGTACTTTCATTTTACAAGCCATCTAAGTTATAATCTTCTAGGCTTAATTCCAAATTTCGGATGGTTTTATAATTTTACAGTGTCATTGTTTATTGCCGAGCAGCCAATGAAGCAATGGATGCTCAAGATTACTGCATATGCTGATCGTCTACTTGAAGATTTAGATGACCTTGACTGGCCTGAAAGCATAAAAGAAATGCAAAGAAACTGGATTGGGAGGTCAGAAGGTGCTGAGATGGATTTTCCTATTCTTAGCAGTGATGGACATGAAAGAGACACAAAGATTACAATCTATACTACCAGACCTGACACCATCTTTGGAGCAACGTAATAATCATACACCATATTCCTGTATTGTTCGTGAATTTATTATGTTAGATTCACTTGTACAGAGAATCTTTGACACAGTGTCCCTGAATTTATATTAGTTTTTTTGGCTGTTTGCTTCCAGCTATTTAGTTGTGGCACCGGAGCATCCCTTGTTGTCATCGTTAGTATCAACAGCCCAGAGAAAAAGTGTACGTTCAATTGTTTCATCCCCAGTTTTCTCAAAGGTTTCTTATGATGGGTAATTAGAGGGCCAACAATATTCAGGACAGGTGGAGGAGTACACAGATCTTGCTTCAAGAAAGAGTGACCTGGAGAGGACTGAGCTTCAGAAGGAAAAAACCGGGGTCTTCAGTGGTTGCTATGCTAAAAATCCAGTTAGTGGTGAAGCCATCCCTATATGGGTTGCAGACTATGTCCTGGGGAGGTTTGTTTGGCTTATGCTCATTTCCTACATTCTTTACCAGTATTTTTCATTTGGAAGATTCATGCGTGCTGGAGTTGTGACATCTACCTTGGTACGATGTGTAAAATGGGAATTGTGTGTGTTGATTATTGCTCCTGTTATGCAAATATGTTTCATTAAATTGCAATATAACTTACCATGTGAGTTTGTTCCTTATGCAGTTATGGAACGGGGGCAATTATGGCTGTACCTGCACACGACACTCGTGACTTAGAGTTTGCATCAAAATTTGACATCCCAATTCGTTGGGTTGTGATGCCGGATGATAAAAATCTCAGTGGTTCTGGAAAGGCCTATTCAGGTGAAGGCACTGTTGTAAATTCTTCAAATTCAACAGTGGGGCTGGACATTAATGGCTTATCCAGCAAAGAAGCTGCTTCTAAAGTCATCGAATGGGCTGATAAAACTGCAAATGGGAAGAAAAAGGTGATATTTCAGAGCACGGAAGCTTATGTAATTAGAAATTTGGAGTATGCCCACTTGCTCCATGCATATGATATGATATGTTCTTTCCCTCAAACTTGTCTTTTTCAGGTGAACTATAAGTTGAGGGATTGGCTTTTTGCTCGGCAACGTTATTGGGGGGAACCTATCCCAGTAGTTTTTTTGGATGATAATGGTGAGACTGTTCCCCTACTTGAAACTGAACTGCCCCTTACCCTACCAGAACTGGATGATTTTTCTCCCACTGGAACAGGAGAACCACCACTATCAAAATCAGTTTCTTGGGTATGTTTTCCCTCCTGTACTTTCTTTGTTTTGTCTACTGTTTAGTCTGTTTGTGGATGAGTTCATGCAACTTCAGATTTGTGGTTTTATTAGTCTTTGGTGAACTGCTTAACTTTTTCTCGCAAGTATTCCAGATGATTTTGTTGCCCTCTGTATTTATATATGTACACCATTGAAACTTATTTTCAGGTCAAAACTAAGGACCCTTTAACTGGAAAACCTGCTCGACGAGAGACAAGCACCATGCCCCAGTGGGCTGGTTCTTGCTGGTAATCTGTTCAATACCTTCAATAGTTGATTTCTGTAATCTGTTCAATACCTTCAATAGTTGATTTCTGTTAGTTAAGGCAGATATGAAATGTTAGAAAGTTTGTTTTAGGTTTTAGATGCTGTACCTTTTTTTTGACCATGTCAGGTACTATTTGAGATTTATGGACCCAAAAAATTTAAAAGAAGTGGTGGCGAAGACAAAAGAAATGTAAGTAAAGTCTTTCTCTGTGCATGCTTCATTTCGCATTCTATTTTCTTTATTAAAATAAAAATAAAAACAGATAGTGATTACCGTTTTGATATTATGTGAATTTCACCTTCTATTCATGTTTTATAAAACTCCTCTTGATCTGCAGGTATTGGAGCCCAGTTGATGTGTATGTTGGCGGTGCTGAACATGCTGTTCTTCATTTACTTTATTCAAGGTTCTGGCACAAGGTCTGTGACTTAAATCTGTCGTGTTCTTCATTTTGAGAAATACAAGTAGATAGGATTCATCAATATGAAATTGCACATTTTTGTGCAATAGTTACATCTATTGTCATTATGCCCAAGGACTACCTAAAATTAATAATGCAAAGGGTAGTAAAAAGAGAAGAAAAAAAATGCTTGACTGGATTCGTTGTCCAATATTCATTCTCATGTTTTTTAACTAAATCTTTGGACGTTTTTATTTCAGGTTCTGTATGACATTGGCATCGTGTCCACCAAAGAACCATTCAAGTGTGTCATAAACCAGGGAATTATTCTTGGCGAAGTAAGAAAAGTTGTTTTGTATACTGAAGAGTAATTTTTGCCAACACATGTTTCTAATACTTTGCTCTGCAGGTTCAATATATTGCTTACAAGGACTCTGATGGGAATTTTATCTCTGCAGACTCTGGAACATCAGTTGAGTATCATCAAGAACTAATACCAGAGGAAAAGGTTTGCTTCTTGGATCCCTCTGGATAGTTTTTTCTTCTATATTGATTCTGTTTTGATAGGGTTAATGGAAGAAAGAACCTTTAGTTTGGTATTCCGTATTCCTCTTCCACTTTTTATTTTCTCTTGACGTAATTTTTCCTTCTGTAGGTCATGAAATCTGGGGATTCTTTCGTAATGAAAGACAATCCAAACATTTGTCTGATTGCACGTTCTCATAAAATGAGTAAAAGCAGGGGAAATGTAGTCAATCCTGATGATGTTGTTTCTGAATACGGGGCAGATTCTCTACGTTTATATGAAATGTTCATGGGGCCACTTAGGTAGTTTTTTTAATTGCATTTTTATCTTATTAACTGTTTTGTTTGGCCTATCTTTCCACTAATGTGTCCACACTGTCTAGCGATATCTTTGCATTTCTAAGGAATTAAATTATTTCGACAAAAGATTTACTCTATTCTTAAATAATTTTCTTGTTACTAAATTTTGCTTCTAGAGATTCAAAAACCTGGAATACGAGTGGTATTGAAGGTGTCCATCGATTTTTGGGAAGAACCTGGAGGCTAATTGTTGGTTCACCATTATCAGATGGTACATTCAAGGATGGAACATTAGTGACTGATGAGGATCCTACTTTGGAGCAACTTCGTTCTCTCCATAAATGCATTGCGAAGGTCAGATCTCAAATTCTGGGACTTTGTCTTCTATAAGTTATATTCCCTATTTTTTCCTCAATTGTCTTTTTCTATAAGTTGTGTTGTTAGAAGGTAACTTGTTTCTTTACTTGATAATTTGTTCAAGTTGAGCAGCAGTTTGAAGACTTCATATGCCACCATGTGTTCTTGATGTCATAATCTGACATGGATAGTGGTCGTCGTTTGAAACACATAATAGATGAACAGAATGAATCATGAAAACTTATGTTAGAATGACTGTCCGAAAATCAGAAGCATGCACCTTTATATCAGTTTAAAGTGTGCACTTTTTAACCAATGAATTCTTCTTCTTTTCTTTTCATTTCCCCCCACAATTGCAGGTAACAGAGGAAATAGAAGCGACAAGATTCAACACTGGAATATCTGCAATGATGGAGTTCCTTAATGTGGCTTATAAGGTCCTTGAAGCCATTTGAAACACATACGTATCATCTTTTGGAGATTGTTAAGCATGACACATTAACTGAGTAATTGTTTCATTTATCTTTCAGTGGAAAAAACATCCAAGATTGATTATTGAAGCATTTGTTTTGTTGCTATCACCGTATGCACCTCATATGGCTGAGGAACTTTGGTTTCGCTTGGGACACTCCAAATCATTGGCATATGAGCCTTTTCCTAAGGTGTGAATTCCTCTCTCTAACATATCATCACTGATTACTATGGTGTCATAACCATAATGATAACTAAGGAAAGCATTCTCTTTCTTGTTTCCAAACTTGAGGAACGCTGATTGGTAGATGGTGACCACTTCTTGATTTCTTCCTATGAGCAGGTGGATCCTGCGTTTTTGAAGGAATCTACTATTGTCCTACCTGTTCAGATCAATGGCAAGACAAGGGGCACAATCCAGGTTGAAGAGACCTGTTCAGAGGAGAATGCTTTCCAATTGGCATCAAGAGATGAGAAACTCTCCAAATATCTGAATGGGAAGGTGATTAAAAAGAGGATTTTTGTCCCTGGAAAGATCCTGAATGTTATCCTGGACCTTCAAAACGTCAAGGCGACAGTCTGATAATCCCTTCATTCCCATTTTGGCATTGATGAGGTCTGGTCTGATGACTCCATAAAGAAACAGCTCCGCCTTTATTTGCCTTGCTTACCAATGAAAATCATGCAAGTAAGCGGAAGAATTATATGCCAATCATGGAGACAGAAGAAGAGTAACCCGCAAACCACAGTGTAGATCAGAAAAAGGGGTGGGTCTGGCTTCAAAGTCTACACCTCTCTGTATGCCACTTGTATTGGTATGAGAATGGTATATTGGGGATCATTTTCTTCAATATTGTATATACATTGATGTTCTTCTTGTAATGTAAAGCTGGTGATTTATAATAATTCATAAATATAGTTTGATTCTGTCACGATTTGGTAGCTCAACGGTGAACAAACCAACAAGCTTTTGAGTTTTTGACTCGGACTTATCCCCACCCATCTGATTGATTAGTCGTGACAATAAAATCGAATGCGAGTTGAATTGTGGTGGTTGAGCTTGAGGCAACAAGTACTGGCAAAGCAATGGTCAATTTTAATTTTGAACATGATGTAAACCTTTGGAACAAGTACTGGCAAAACGATGGGGTTTCAAACCTTCGTCTTGACATTTTGAAAGGTTTCTTTGTGTGAATTTATTGGATGCTCTAAAAGATAATACTATGCAGCAACCCTCATGAGCAATTTGATAAACTTGGGTCTATTAGCACTTCTAGTAGTACTTTTCTTTTCGATATTTAAACAAATTCAGAGTTCGAATCTTTCATTGCTGTTAATAATTTTCTTTTTGATGTTTTAATAAAATATCCATAATTAATAATTTAAAAAAATCATGATGAACCCCTCTCATTTTCAAATGGTTGAGTCTAAGAAAAAAAGAAAATTCTTCAACATACTCCATTCATCTCCTCCTCCCTTGGCAACTTCCATAAAAACGAAAAGGAAAAGAAGAGAGAGAAAATAGAAGAAAAACGTTATCACACCATGTGGCAAAGCAAAGGCGGTGCCGTTTTTGTAACCAAAAAAATAGGCCGTGCCGTTTAATTAAAGGAGAGTCCATTAGCGTCCCCTCTCTCGTGGGACCCACCCTCCCTCCCTCATACGACTGACTACCACCTGGCGCGGCCCAGATCACGGCCCGCAAATTTCAAACTACAACAGAAGAGAGCCCACGAAAACGGAAACAAACGACGACCAAGTTTGTCTTTCTCTAGAGTCCCTGCCTAGTCTGTCAGTCCACCCTCTCTCTCTCCGACCTCCGCAAAAGAAAGAAACCTCCAAATTCTCAGAGTCCTCTCTCTCTCGCTCTCTCTCTCTCTCTCTCTCTCTCTCTCTCTCTCCTCCCGTTTCAAATGCTCCTCCTTCTTCCTCCTTCAAAATCTAACCTTCAATGTACTCTCTCTCCTTCTCTGAGTTTTGATTTTCAATTTTTGAGTTCATGACTTCTGTTCATTCTGATAAAGTTCACGTATTTTTCAATTAATTCAAGGAAAGACGATGATGATGACGAAGAAGTCACCACCAATCCCGGCGCGCCACGTACTCAGGTTCAGCTGGAAGCTGGTGGTCATCCTCTCGATCACTCTCTGCGTCTTGGCCTTCTTCAAGCTTCACTCGCAACCTGACCTCTACTCCTCTCCTTCTTCATTATCTATCGCAAGATCTCGACTTTCTCGTCACGGCAACAACTTTAGCGGCCCTCCCAAGATTGCCTTCCTTTTTCTCGCCCGCCGTAGCCTCCCCCTCGATTTTCTCTGGGGCAGCTTCTTCGAGGTTTAGTCTTTTACTTTTATAAATTTATCGTTTTCCATTTCTATTTTCTGGGACTTTCTCGGGAAAGTGAAGGAGAATTCCTGTAATTTTGGCAGAATGCTGACATGCCGAATTTTTCGATTTATATTCACTCGGCGCCTGGTTTTTCTTTCGACGAGTCGACGACGAGATCACATTTCTTTTACGGCCGCCAATTGACGAATAGCATTCAGGTAGTTATTCATTTAGCTTATGATTGGTTGCTAAGAAAACGAAAGAAAAAAAAAATGAAACAGAAAAGTATTAAAAAATTCAAAAACTTCCGTTATTTTTTTTAGTAATGTCATTCTAGCACCCTATGAATGCCTATATCACAGTCTGCCTTTTCCCCTTAAGTTCTTTATATTCCCTGTTTGCTGAATGTTTGCTGAAGGGAATTTAAGGAGAAGATTAAGGCAGTTTAAAGAGTTGGTATTCAACTCTGTTATGTGGTGATTGTTGTCTTATAAATTATAACATTCTATAGTGGAATGATCCAAATTGAGTTCAAAGGAATTATTTGCTTCAATATCACGTGTTGTTGTCCATATGGTATTATTCCCTACTTACATAGAATGCAAACTGGTGGTCATATATTGCAGGTGGGTTGGGGAGAATCAAGTATGATTGAAGCAGAGAGGTTGTTGTTCGCAACAGCTCTTGAGGATCCAGCGAATCAACGATTTGTACTCCTCTCTGACAGGTTAATATTCTTACTGTGTAATATTAATGAGTGTATAAGCACTAGGTTATAATACCGAAAAGAAAGTAGGTTATAGTATGACCGTGTTTTCTTCTGAAGAATAGGAGTGTTAATGGTGTGCTACTTACCTAAGTTTATTACTTTTTGTACTGCAGTTGTGTTCCTTTGTACAACTTCAGCTATATATACAACTATTTGATGGCTTCTCCAAGGAGCTTTGTGGACAGGTAGATGCAGGGATTTCAATTTTGAGGTGCCAATCATGGATAATTTGTAGATATGCCAGTTAGGAAATTTTCAATTCTATTTTCAGTAAGTTATTGAATGGATATGAATTGAAAAGGCATTCTGAATGTTTCTGAGAAAGTTATTTATGCAGTTTGTTTATTTTGTAGCTTTCTTGATGTAAAGGAGGGCCGCTACAACCCGAAAATGTCACCTAACATACCAAAACAAAAATGGCGAAAAGGATCCCAGGTGATAATCTATTGACTGCTTTTATCTTTATTTGCACTAAACCTTGCCTTACTTGTAAAACAAAAGAAAAATATATTTTAAACGTTTTGTATAAAAAAATTCATTTATTTGAATTCTCTGAAGGACATTCAAAGGCCACAACTTCCTCTTTTGGGGTTACAGATCCAACATTCTTGTTTGTTAAGTCAAGTCTGTAGTCTTTAACACTGGTTCACTTGCTTAGATATTATCATTACTGTCGCCATCGTTATGATTATTCCTCTGCATCTGTGGTTGGTAGGGATGGTAGTACTATGTAATATTATGCATGATTATGCTCTGACTTGAATTTGATTGGGGAATCTCAGTGGATTGCTTTGGTTCGAAGCCATGCTGAAGTCCTTGTGGATGATGAAGTTGTACTACCAGCGTTCAGGAAATTTTGCAAGGTACGTAATCAATCATTGTATGTCTTGAGTATTTCTGTGTTTTGTAACATATTTCAAAATTTCTTTCTGTTCTCTGAAAGTCATTGATAATAGAACTACATCCCCTTAATTTGTTTATAGCAAGTAACTTCACTGCTTCTTATTTTGCAGCGTCGCCCACCTCTGGATGTCAGAAAGGGGAAGCTGAACATTGTAAGTGTGCATAGGCTCAGGGCATAACGTCTAAAAGTGTGTAGTTTTTCTCATCCAAGTGAGTGATAATAGGTTCTGATTTGGCTTAAATTCGAAATGCAGAAACTTCAGAAGCAACACAACTGTATCCCAGATGAACACTATGTGCAGACACTGCTTACGGTAAGATTTTTTAATTTTTGTTGTTGTTTTGTATCTTTCTCCCCCTTTGTTATTTTTTATTTATTTATTATAATTGACTGCTCTGTTGCAATGGCTTTTTATGAATTAGTTATCACTAGTTCGAGAGTTTCTGATTGGGATCCTTGTTTTTACCTGTTCTATGAATTTCTTTGTTAGATGAGTGAGCGTGAAGATGAACTTGAGCGAAGGACATTAACCTATACACTGTGGAACAACTCTGCAACTAAAACAGAGAGTAAAGGCTGGCATCCTATGACTTTCACCCACGCAAATGCAGCCCCTCAGAAAATAAAGGAAATAAAGGTGTTATTGAGTTTTTTTAATATTTTCTTGGCTTGTTTTCCTTCCTGTTTCATTGTTTTGACTTGTGCCAGCCTATTTTGACAGGAGATCAACCATGTATACTATGAGACGGAATACCGGACAGAGTGGTGTTGTGTAAATTCGACATATGTTCCCTGTTTTTTATTCGCAAGGAAATTCTCCCAAGGGGCTGCCATGCGCCTTCTTAGCGAGGAAGTAGTTGGTCAATTTGATACCTCTTCATTATTAGATCCACCACCATGATCCTATACTTGAAGAGTTCTTGCCGCTGCTCACTAACTGTTAGCCGACACTGAAACTAAAATCTGAGCAAGTAAGAAGCCCACCAGAGGTTTACAGATATATTATACTCACACTCACACTCACACGATAGAATTTGATACTAAACACACTATAAAGGTTGTAGAGATGCAGCTGTTCAACGTTTTTCAAAGATGATGAGTCGTCAGTTATCACAGAGAAGATAGGAAATATCCAATAGGATATGCTTGTTCCAGTCAGACTTGCTGCGTTCTATATAATGTTGAAATAGGAACATCATCATCTTGTCTTCTCATGACGGTGCTCGAGACGCATATAACAATTAAAATATTATCTTTGTACCCTCCAGGCGAGTTGAATAATTTGGAACTTCAGACATTTTTGATCTGCTTGAAAAGATTGCATCATTTACTTGGGCCTGTTTTAAGATTATCTTTGTATTTTTCGTTTGTCGTTGTCTTCTTACAATTTCGAAACATCTGTGCAAAATTAGACCTCCTTGCGCCACTGCCTAAGCTGAAAGTGGCTCATTTCCTCGTGTATCATTAGGTGTGGATTGTTACACGGACCAAAACTCTATGGTCTACAAATAATGTGCGTGCAAGTTTAGAATTCTCTCACTAATACTGCAGTAAGGATTGAAGAGAGGTCTTCGCAAAATTTAGCAATCAACTGTCTGGTTTATAAAATCAATACTCGATTTACTCATTTCCCAGCTCAACATTTTCAATATTGACAACATATCGTCATATTGAGGATTTGTATTGTGATCCGTAAAGAATGTAGTGACAGTCCCATGCAATTCAATAAAACTCCAGCCAGGGAGTTTTTTCAAACCAAGAGACCTCATTTGGGTCCATGCCTCACCAACGCCATCCCATCTGTTCATTGAAGCATAGCTATGTGCCAGTTGCACGTAGTTTCCAGCATCCACAGGTCTCAGCGTGAAAATTTCTTCTGCGATAATGTTCCCCAGTTCCTCATTGCCCTTGGTTCGACAAGCATCGAGAAGTATGCCCAAGACATCAACTGCAGGCTCTTGAAACACCCTCTTGTAGAAGTCATAGGCCTCTTCAACCCTTCCAGCTCGGCTGAGAAGATCGACGACACAAGCACGGTGTTCCAAGCTCGGTGCAATGCCAAAATCTTGAGTCATTGACTGGTATATGCTCAAACCTGTATTGACAAGCCCATTGTGGCTGCAAGCAGAAAGAATTGATAGGAAAATGACATGATTTGGTTTCATTCCAGTGTGCAGAAACTCTGAATACATCCTCAATGCAGTCTCTGCTTTTCCATGGCAGCCATAACCAGAAATAATTGTGCTCCATGAGACCAGATCCTGGTTTGACATCTCAACAAAGCACTTGTGAGCTCTGTCTAAGTCACCGCATTTCGAGTACATGTCAACCAGAGCTGTGTCTATCAAGATGCATGGTCTAAGGCAACTTCTCATGGTAAAGTTGTGAATCCACTTTCCTTGATGAAGTGCCCCAAGAGAAGCACAAGCTTGGAGGAGGGAGACCACGGTTAATGAATCGGGCTTCTGAAGGGTTGCCCTCATCTCGGAGAAAAGAACCAGAGCCTCTCGTAAATGACCGTTTTGTGCATATCCAGCAACTATAGCATTCCAAGAAACCAAATCTCTTTTGCCTATCCTTTCAAAAACGGCACGACTTTGCTCCAAACGTGCACACTTTGCATACATGCTAACAAGGGAGTTTTGGGCAGGGATATCCAGTCTCATTCCTTGCCTCAAGACATAACCGTGAATTGAGGTTCCCAGATCAAGAGAACCCAGTTGCGCACAAGCTGCAAGAGCACTAGCTATGGTAGCACTAGATGGCTCTGTTCTTGATTGTAGCATCTGACTGAAAACGTTTAGTGCCCTGTCACCAGAATCATTTTGCACAAGCCCTGAGATCACGGCCGTCCACAGAACCACATCCTTATTTGCAGTCCTTTCAAATATCTGAATGGCAATATCAATGTTGCTGCACTTCAAGTACATAACTATAAGCGCTGTTTCGACATGGGTATCCAATTCAAATCCAGTTCTTAAAATCTGCCCGTGCACAGACTTTCCCAATTTAAGATCACTCTGTGTGGCAGCCACAGACACAGCAGAAGCGTATGTCTGTTTATCTGGCAGAATACCTTCAACCCTCATCATACGCAAAAGCTGAAATACTTCTCTGATATTTCCAGTCTGGGAATAGCCTGAAATTAAGGAATTCCACGAAACTATGTCTCTTCCATCCATATACTCAAACAAGTCCCTAGCATCTTCTACTCTTCCACACTTACCATACACATTCAATATGGAATTCAGTAAAGTAATATCAGACTCAAAGCCATATAGTACTGCACAACCATGCAAACACTGCAAATAAGTAAGCTCCGTAACTCCGGAGAGCAAGCTTAGCAAAGTAACCGAACTGGGCTGAATTCCTTCACGCCGCATGTCACAGAACATATCGAACGCAATGCCAACATTTCCGGCACGCGAATAGCATCCGATAATGGAAGTCCAAGGAACAACATTTCTCTCAGGCATTAACGTCAAAAACTTTGCGGGCATTTTGGGCATGGCCAAATTTGGCATAGAAGTTTATCAAAGAAGAAGCAATGTAAGCATCCAAAGAGAACCCATTAACGACAATACATTGGTGGAACGAGAGGCCAAAGAGGAAGAGGTTTAAGGAGGTGCAAGCTTTGAGAAGATTAGGAAAGGTATAGGTGTCCGGAGGGGTGTTGGTTTTGAGCATAGAGGAGTATGTGACAAGGACTTCTTGGTGAGAGCCTTGGGATGAGAGGCGGTTGATGATGGCGTTGAAAGTGTGGGTCGTGGCAGTTGGTGAAGGCTGAGGTGGTGGTCTCAAGGGGTTTAAGAAAGAGCTGTTTAGCTTCTTCATTATAACTCATGCTACTGATTATTGACAATAGAGGGTGGGGGTCACCAACAAAGAAGATTACTGAGAACTGAGAACGATTTTTCATATTTATTAATATTAAATAGAAAAAAGAAAATAAATATCAGATTAACTAAAGTTCAAAAATCTGTTTAAAAAGTATTCTCGCGCACTTGGAGCAAACTTTTCAAGGAGTTTTGTAAATGATCTCACTAGTGTCGTGCAGTTCTGTTCACTGGGCAGAGCATGGTGTCAAAAATTCAGTTCAGAATTCAGATTGATGGACCAAACATTGAATTGGCATACTGCAGCTAACAAGTGTGCAGAAGTTCCAGTCATACTCATGTAAATTATTTATTCAAGTTCACTTATCTGTTCAAGTTACAAGAAACAGTTTGAATTACATATCCAAAATGACATAGACTACAATTTGCCAAAATCAGCGCATAAAATTACAAGAACATAAATCAAGTTTGTCGAGCTAATTTGATTGTTTCTTTGGATATTCTCTCGCCCCAAATATTGTAGATCCAATTCTCACATTTGTGCTGCCCAATTCGATCTGCAAAACCATCAAATTTCTCCATTAGTCAAGCAATTTAATACATGTGTAAGTTTTAACTTAGTGAAAAAACTTCACTGGTGCTTGGATCAATAAATTTTTCTTTAACATATAAGGTTGCACAAAAGATGACCATTTATAAGTTATAACAACCCAGCACCAAGATACCCCAAACCAATAACCCCCTTCCCCTTTCCCCTCTTCTTATTGTGAAACAGATTACGATAGCGTAAGATTGGTCCTTACAGCTAGCTCGAAGTCTGCAGACATGCCCATTGAAAGTTCACATTGCTCTTCTGGTATTCCAAGTGCCTTGCACACCTCAGTTCTGCAGTTCGCTAATGTCTGACAACAAATGGTTTGGTTTGAGATTTGCCGAGAAACCCAAGGTGCTGAAATTTTGAGAAAGATTTACACGTAGTATGTTGGAGCATCACCTTAAAGTTTTCTGGTGTAGATGTATAATCCAGCATCCCAATTGTCATTAGACCACAAAACTCAAGGTTTGGACAGCCCAAACTGACATGCTTTGCAAGCTCCACAAGTCCAGAGGGCTCAACACCAGATTTTGCTACAAAGGTATTTTACAGAGATCAGATATTATCTAGAAAATATTAAGAATAAATGACTAACTTATGGAAGCCCCATGGATTGTTGACTAACATTTGATAATGAACAAAATGAATGAAAAACATTCATCGGATAACAATGCAAGTGGAAACCATTCATCGGATAACAATGCAAGTGGAAACCACCATACTCCTCAAGCAAGCATCTCCCACTGTATCTAAGAAAAGGGTTGCTCATATCTAGTAGACTTACATTCTTCTCCACTGGTATTCACTTGGAGGAAGACCTTCAAAGGCTTTCTGCCAATGCTAGCAACTACATTATCAAGACGATTTGCAATCTGCAAAACATACAAGGTGGAGTAAACTGAGAACCAACCAAGCTGCTGAGTTTAAGAACAGCTGAACATGATTATCCATAAGAAAAGTATGAGCTTCCCTAATTACAGATAATTAAACCATGGCCACTATTCTTGAATTACCCCAATCATTATAAATAAAGCAATATTGTATACAACAAAGGACCAGTGAATTCAATTTCCATCAGAAACCCAAAGGGGAACTAAGACAAGGTACAATCTTTACTAGAATTACATAATTGTTACAAAATAACATTGATTTTCTCGATACCCATTACCCAAAACTAACTTTACACAGAAAATGCTGTTAATAGAATAAGTGTCTTACCTTCTCATCATCCACACTCTCTACCATTGCAAGGTTGGGTACACCAGCTGCACAATTTGAAAATAACAAAACAAAAACGCTTATTGCTTTCTACAAATGGGCTACCTAACAAAGGCTTAAGATATGACACTGAAGCACAACAAACATATTTGAAAAAGAAAAAGAATCGTACTTAGAAGGGGCTTTACTTTGTTGCTTTGCAAATTCCCAATAAAATGCCACTCAATATCTTCCGGAAGCTGCAGGGCCCAAACCAATCACGAAAATTTAACTACTTTCATTTCTTTCAACACAAATCAGTTAGTCGAAACTCAAGTGAGAGATAGAGAAGCAGAAAGAAAGCAACCTGAGGAGCTTTCTCGACGAGTTCTTGGACGTAGTTTTCGCCGAAACAGCGATGGCCGGCGTCGTACACTTGGCGGAGCACAGAGACTGGCTTCGTCTTGCTCACCGCCACCACTCGGATCTCGTGGGCTACACGTCCCGATTTTTGGGCTGCCAGCTGGACGCGCTGCATCACGGAACGGAGGGCCGCGGCTGCGACGCCGTCGATTGCGGCAGAGCTGGCCATGGCTGGTTGCTCCTCTCCTTTGACTTCGTTTTCTCTCTCCGCCTTCTCCAGATTGTTGGCTTGCTATACAATCCCATTGCATTTTGTGCAGTGGAGCTTAAAAAACTCACGTTTGCCATTACCGTCCGGGGCGCCAGAAGGTGCGGATTAGAAACGTCGCCGTATTCAACTGCAGTACGAAACATCACATTTGGACTGTTTGATAAGGCCCAAACCAGATAGGTTTATGGCTTCGGTAGGAGCCCAAAATCTAGGTTCCTGGGCTATAGAATGTAAGGCTTCTGGCTGAAGTTTATGGCCCACGTTTGATAATATGACTATATTTTATTTTTTTCTTGGGTATCCTTGCTTTTAATTTGAAAAAAATAAAAATATAAATCCAGTAAAGGATTAACGCAACAATAGTCGAACGATGTCTCAAGTTTGAATTCACCACCTTAATTGATAACAAAAACAAAAAACAATAATCAAATTCTTATTGTAGGTGTGAGATTTAGTGTATCCCTTACTAGTCACGTTGAGGGAAAAAAATGAAACAATTGTAGGAAAAAAAGGAAAGATCTGATAATGGGTAGGGTGTTCAAGGAGACGTATACATATTGCTGTTCAATTTCACTGCCTCACGCATCATTGCACGCTTAATCCACTTAAAAATTTCCAATCCTAGAGCAGTAACACCTAAAACACAAAGTATTGCAACATAAGTCCATTTCCACTTTGCAGCATGAGCTCGATTGTTTATTCCTTCAAATATGTTTGCTATGGTTAGGGCAATCAGAGCATAGCCAAGAAGATGATGGCATATCTTCACGTACTTGGGAAACCCATTTTCTCCCTTAGGTCGCCAAAATATGGCAAGCATCTGAACGAACAACCATTAAAAAAAAATTATTACACAAATGACTTAAAATGAAAACAATATTTACCCTTGCACTTGACGTCCTATGTTGTATTCCTCATTTCCTAATTTTACTTGTAGGGAAAAAAAAGAAAACAAGAATTTGACTTTTTTCTTTTTCTGTTTGGAGCCAAGAGGATGAGTTTGACTTACTTGAATGGTGGTGAAAGTAAATATAATGATCCCAAGAACACGATGTGTTTCGTTGCCTTGTTGCTTTGAAGAATTCCCAAGAAACATGCCACTACACCATCCAACGGTGCCTACAATGTATCCACCGCTCTGACACGTTATGTGAACAGAATACCATTCGCTGCACTTGAAGGGAAATTTTCTGAAGTACCTTGCGGCTATTACTCCGATTGGCAACAAAGTTCCCCATCCGAAGATATTCAGAACCCCATGCGTCTGTCATTAAACTTAATTACACACTTTAATTAATTAATCTTCTAATTATCAACAAAAAAGAAGAAAAAAGTTTTTAACGAATATACATCTTACATACATTTCTTAGGTAATGCTGAAAACGAGAGGGGTTTCGACCCCTCCATGTTCTTAGATGTGTTGTGATCACTGCAGGGTTCTGAATAGAAGTAACCTGCATTTGGGGTTTTACCTCTTCAGCATTGGAGTAAGTTTCCCAAACATGAAGTTGTTTCTGCAAGTCAACCAGCTGATTAGTGTTCCCCTGGTAATTGCAGCTTGAAGTTTTGGCTTTGACAGAATGCAGAGGGAAAATTAAACTCAGGATAATCAGGCTTTGGTAATTCATTATCTCTCTCTCAAGCAAAATTGTTTGAGAGAGAGATAAACCCAAAGGTTTCACCCAAAAAAGAAAAAGAGAACAGCAAATTTGTACACTAGAAGTAGAAATATTGTAGGTATATATGTTCAGGGTACAAAATTGTTGCTCATTAATGTTGAAGCCTGAAATATTTTCTTAAGTAGTGAATTGGGTGTTGAGAATATGTGCTTTCCTTACCCAATTGGGGAATCAATGTGTGACTTGTTTTAATGGAAGTAGGACAATCAGATTTTATTCCCATCTTTATTTCCCCTGTCCCCCCCTTTCTTATTTACTATTCAAATTTCAATCATGGGGTTAAAATATCACATAAATTTATCAATGATGTGAAAGTGAGGGAAAGGGTAACTTTCTTTGTTTATATATATATATATATATATATATATATATTCTCAGACTTATGATTGGGATTCAGAATCACTGGAGGAGGCCAACTTTTCTTTGTTGCCAATCAGATGATTTCTTCAGAGAAGATACTGAGTAATTTACAAGTAGCCTAATGAGTTTAGACCATTACTGCAACCACACAAATAAAGCAAAACTTGTATATCAAGTTTCCAATTGTCAACTCTCCCCCCATTGTTTCTATAAAATTCCATATCCTATTGAAACTCTACACTAAGTCTACACTCCTCTCCTACAAAAATATCCTCTCCCTACAGGAAAAGAGAGAAAAATATCATCAATTTATAATTTAGTCATGGCCATGAAGTTGATGAACATCTTCGTTACACTCGTAGCAATGATAGCCATTGTTGCAGCTGCAAATTTGGATGATGATTACAACGAGGACGTGGAAATGCAGAGTACTGAAGCAACATTGCCTGAAACACCAGACGAAGGAGAAGCAACTACTTCTTTAAGAGGAGTGAGCCGTTTTCTTTATCAGAAGAATGTGCAACAGGCCGATTATACTTGCAACAAGTTTCCTAGGATTTGTCGTTTGAGGAACAGTCCGGGCCAGACTGCTGCAAGAAGAAATGTGTTAACGTGAAGACGGATCGATACAACTGCGGGTTTTGCGGCTACAGATGCAAGTACACTGAGATTTGCTGCAGGGGAAAGTGCGTCAATGCATCTTTTGACAAGAGGCATTGTGGTGGGTGCAATCAGAAGTGCAAGAAGGGAGAGTACCGTGTTTATGGGATGTGCAATTAGGCATGATTTCACATTTCTTGTGTACACTATTTGTTCTGTACATTTGTACTTGTGTACATACATATTTGTTCTGTCACACATTATGGCAGCTTACAAGTAACAACAAAGAGAAAGAAGAATTACACTTAATACTTTATAAAATGAATTGAAGCATTTATTATTGTGAAATCATTGCAATTATAATGGTTTCAAAATACCATATATTTATTTTTCTGTCTTTCCGGCCCATCAGAAATCTTCCTTCAAATGGGAAATGTCCGGCAAAATATACACGCGTTTCAACAAGTACTGTTCTGATTTTAATTATAATGTCAAAAAAATGTCATATTATTCAAGAGTAATAAATGGTATAGTAGTACTTGTTCTACAATCTAGCTAGTGGTTTGAAAAGTGCGACTCAATTGTTTAATTATTGCTAAATATATGGCGATATAATTTGATGCAAATTTAAAGTCGCAATGCCGTAGAAACATTTTCATGTCGTGAGGGAAGGTACACAGTACCAAGTTGGTCAAAGAATTTTCATATATAATACACGGCTAGATAAATACAACCAGATGAAAACTAAAACTTAAAAAACATGGCTGAGAAGGCAATCAGAGTTGTTTTTGGTTTTAGATATTGGATTCAGAAAAAAAAAGTTTTAAAAAACCAGAAAGAGAAAAGTAAAATCAGACGACATGAAATACTGTGTTTCACATGGGAAAAAAAAATACAAAACCCCGAAGCTGCAAAATTGAGTACTTTAATAAGAGTGATTCCGTTACTTAGTATTACTTATTATTTGATTTAGGATCAATATCAAAGAATTTTGTTGAACGTTTTTGTATCATTAGTTAGATTTAGGACATATCAAAAACAATATTGCCCAAATCATAAGGTGTACTCAGTTACGGTATACATAGATCATAGGGTGTACTCAGTTAATTTTAGGTTTCATTTATCAGCACTCATAAATACTATTATAATTAAATAGTATAGCATGGCGACTATACATCAGTTTTTTTAATTTTTTTAATAAATAGTCTAGCAGCTAGTAGAATTAAATAGTATCGCCGCACGGTTTTAAAATTTGTTTTTTAAATAAAATTTATAGCCGTGTGGCTATACTCTTTAATATAAAATAATAAATCGTATAGCGGCGCTGCTGAACTTCAGGTTTTTCAAAAAGTTTTTTTTAAAATAAATAGTATAGCCGTGCGGCTATATGGCTAAATTTTGGTTATTACATAGTATAGCCGGTCGGCTATACTTTAGTTTTTAAAAGTTTTGTTAATTAATAGTGTAGCCGTGCGGCTATACGGGTTAAATATAATATAATTGAATAGTATAGCCGTGCGGCTATACGGCAGGTTTTAAAATTTGTTTTTTAAATAAAATGTATAGCCGTGTGGCTATACTCTTTAATATAAAATAATAAATCGTATAGCGGCGCTGCCGAACTTCAGGTTTTTTAAAAAGTTTTTTTAAAATAAATAGTATAGCCGTGGCTATACGTCTAAATTTTGGTTATTACATAGTATAGCCGGTCGGCTATACGTTAGTTTTTTAAAAGTTTTGTTAATTAATAGTGTAGCCGTGCGGCTATACTTAATATAATTAAATAGTTTAGCCGCGTGGCTATAAAAAAAACATTTTTTTTCCCTTGAATTTCGTTCCTTTGCATTAGGCACCACTTTGAGCTGAGAATTGGGGTGCTCTGCCAGGGGGTATTATGAGATCCTTCATAAGCTTGTACTGTTCTGCACTTATCAGGTGTTCTCCAGCACCTATTTAGCCAACACCACAATCGCAAGTACAACTTCAGGTTTTTGTTTAAAAAGCCCTTCGATAAGAGTAGTTTAGAGAATACACGTTTTTTTTTTACAAAGCAACATACAATTCATGTACGTATATCGACCAACATCTTTTGTGGGTTCTAGGTTAACTTGCGCAGTTGGGCACCATAACTGGCTTCCGATTCATCTTGCATGCTTACCAAAAATAACCCACTTGGTTTCATGGCGCGGCTTAACGAAGCAAGGAACGTGGTCACCTAAACATTTTCATGTGGTGAGGGAAGGTACACAGTATCCAGTTACCAGCTGTTGCCTCTTTACTCAACATAGTCGCTTCCCCCTACGACTTTAGTTTCTTTCTATAAATGTATAAGGAAAAGTAAAGACAAAAATTAAAGGATTTTAGAAAGTAAAGACAAAAATTAACAAACTAACATAAATATTGTCGTACGTGCCAAGTTATACATCATGATACCATGTGATACAATGAATAATCAACCTATGCGGCGTACGTGCCTCCTTGAACTTCTTGACACATATTGTTCAATTATATGATTTCCAAAAGTATGAAGAAAGTCAACAAATATGGTCCAAGTGCTTCTGTAACGGTTTCTCCATATGAAAAATAGACCACCAGTTTGGTTTTTCTTGGACCCTGGAACCAGAAGGCGGGCTTGGGCTTTAGATGAGGTAGCTAATTCCCAATATATACTATGGATCCATGTTTGAGAAGCAGCTGCAGCTGCCTAACTAGTATGATTTATGAGTAACTTAATTTTGTTTCTTCTTCTTCTTCCTCATAAGTTCATATTCGCCTAACTAATTTGGGGTGTATGTTTCTTTGAAAGCCGAACTTCGTTTACTTGAAAGTTTCGTAGCCCTTTGAATTAGACCAATCCATTAAGCATATCAATACTCATCCATATACGAATTACACCGCCTTCACATTCTTCTTCTCTATATATACTTCTCCAAAGCCTACATGCTTCTCCATCCAAAACATTCAAAGCTTCACCATCCTCTACGAACCTTTTGAAATCTCTCTCTCTCTCTCTCTCTCTCTCTCTCTGTGCTTTTATACATACCACATACCATACACACCAACAGCAACGAAACATCATCATGAAATCCTTCATGCTTTTCCTAATGCTTGCCATGCTAATGGCTTCAGCCATCACTACTCTTTCTGCAATACCAGACGAAGAAGAATCATTCTTCAACGAGGAAAGCAATAATGATGCAAATGACGAAACCAAAAGCCAGTTGGAAAAAAGTACTTCTCTGAGGGGCCGCTTCCTTGCCTCCCGGCCGCCTGCGATGACTTGCGACAGATACCCTAAGGTTTGTCGGGCGTCGGGCAGCGCAGGGCCAGATTGCTGCAAGAAGAAGTGTGTCGACAGGAACACAGACAGGGCAAACTGTGGAAAGTGTGGGAGGAAATGCAAGTACGCAGAGATATGCTGCAAAGGTAAGTGTGTGAATCCGAGGTCGGACAAGAAAAACTGCGGGAGCTGCAACAACAAGTGCAAGAAAGGCAGCTCATGTGCGTATGGGATGTGCAGCTATGCATGAACGCACCAGATCACTGCTACTCGATCGATAAGGAGGATATTGCAATATAATTATTAATTGTGAAGCTATACTTTGATAATTTTATTTGTTTTATTAAGCTCAGCTATATATACCCGAAAACAGTAGCTGGGCTCTATCTATGAATTTGTGTACGTGTGTGTAAGTGCAAGAATAAGGGCTAGCCAATTAATTGTTTATTAATTTATTATTAATTTCTCTTATTATATTGTAAGGAATAATGAATTATTATTACTCAAAATAAATAAAGTTCTTATTTGTTTGTTGATTGTTTGTTGATGTTACTTAAGTAAGATATACATATATCACAGGAATCAGACCTTAACACATGCTCAGTGTAAGAAATTAGAGTTTAAATTCGTTTCACCTTCGTATGCATCATCAAGTCATTGCAGGTGTAGATCCCAGCGTATTCAAGCTTCTTAATATCTCCGGCATTGATTCCCTAAGCAATCACTACACAAAACCCAAGCATTACTATTAGAAATTAGATTCCTCAGTTTTGAAGCAAAATTCGCTCAAAACTTATGCATACAGAATCGGGGAAAACTAGTTCGCTCTCACAGATAAATCAAACTGGAGTTTTTTTTAAAGAAAAATAGAGCAAATCAAACAGAATTTTAGAAATATGAAAAGAACATTGAAATCTGAACACTGAATCAAAGACGTACAGAGATCGAGCTTGAAACGATGAATATTTAAATAAATCAAAAAATGAAAATAATGTGCAAAGTGGTATAAATCAAGAATTAAAGACAATGAGGCCTCCTAACCACATGAATGTGGTAGGGAACATGATTCTAAACTATAAGAAAATTCATAATCAAACATTAGGAGTTAGGGTTTTAGAGAATCACACCTTTGGAAGGTCACTGAGAATTTAGCTTCGAAAGCAATGTGGCTCAAGCAATAGTCTTCTCGCGAATGAGGAACTGGAAATAAAAAATCTGAACCCCTCTCCGTTGGTCGATGTGGGATGTGAAGGAAGTTGAGGTTCCACCCCAAAATCAATTGGCAATGGGGGGAGAAGCCCAACTCCTTATAAACCTAGGCTTGGTCCCTTAACATTTTAATGTGGGACAAATACTCTCAACATGATGTCACAGAGATTAAAAAAAAACTTATATTATACACTCCAAACAAACATCATGAAAGGATTCAAGGTTTTTCTAATCCTTGCCGTGCTCATAGCTTCAGCCATCACTACTCTTTCCGCAATACCAGACGAAGAAGAATCATTCTTCAACGAGGAAAACAATACTGATGCAAAGGACGAAACCAAGAACCAGTTTGGAAAAAGCACTTCCCTAAGAAGCCGCCTGCCACAACTTGCGACAAATGTCAGGGGTCGGGCAGCGCAGGGCCGGATTGCTGCAACAAGAAATGCGTGGACACAAACACAGACAGAGCAAACTGCGGCAAGTGTGGGAGGAAATGCAATTACTCAGAGATTTGCTGCGAAGGTAAGTGTGTGAATCCGAACTCGGACAACGAAAACTGCGGCAGCTGCAACAACACGTGCAAGAAAGGCACTTCATGTGCGTATGGAATGTGCAGCTATGCATGAACACTAATTATCATGACGCACCAGATAGATCACTGCTACTGGATCGATAAGGAATAAGGATGTTGCAATATTAATTGCAAGGAATAAGGGCTAGCTAGCCGTCACCATTCGATGGGCTTTGCCAATAAATTGTTTGTTGTAAGGAATCATCAATATTATCATCCCTTAATTGAAAAAGTTCGTATTATTTGTTGATGTTGGTTACTTGTCAGATATAATATATCATAAGGATTCAACCTCTTCCTTTTTATTTTTTATTCTTCCAACTCGTGCTCATATAGATGGCAGAAATTTGGATGAATTTCTTTTCTAGTTGTATATTAACGACGAACTAATTTGATCAAACGGTTAAGACATAGGGTCTCATTTAAGGGCCTTAGATAAGACACTTACTATGGAATCAAACAGTTGTAGAAGAAGAGGGGTTAAGCGTTCTTGGAGCCGTTCCTTTAGAGTTTTTTTTTCTGTTTTTTATTTTTTATTCCTAAGCTTTATTTGGCATATATAGAGTGGAGTACTTGAAACTGAGTTGTCTTTTTTAAAGCATAATAAATAAGGGCACAAGACGGTTGTTGGGCTTGTAATACGCTAGCAAACCAAAACCAGAGTAGTGATGGATTGATTAGAATTTTGAACAATCAACCTAGTGATATTGGAAGACCTATTCTAATTTTTAAACACTTCTAGAACCAATTATCTGGGCGATATATATATATATATATTCTTTTATCTAATTTGAAGCATATAGCATCACATTGCGGTCGATGTCTAATATTTTTTACCTACATACGAAGCTTTCCTATATTTTAAAACAAGATAAAAACAATTACATTTATTTTTAAGTTAATTGCAAGGCATTTTGGCATCTTAATTGTAATTTGTATGGTCAAAACTCACGTCTATATTGGCGCTCCAAATAAAATCGAACAATGCGACAAGTGTAGCTAGCTATTGTTGTTAGTTGTAAGGAAAACAGCATACGCCAAATATATATATTCATATTAAAAGTTGGTCAAAATGATACTGAATTGATATTGATGACAACTTTTCTTTAGTCAGGAGTTTTTGTAATTGTAATTATGCTGACATGCGAGCCCAGTTAGGAAACAAGCCCAAGAATCTTCCCATATAATTTGTGCAGGCTTTAATTTCTTTGTTCTTATTCACCTAATTTCTAGAATACGTAATATATTCTTCGGAAGCATAAGTTTGTTTACTGATGAATTAACGTTTTGTACGGCCCCTTGAATTAGACCAACCATTCAAATATTCCCCACACGTTGATCACCTCTGTCAGCCCTCACTCCTCTCTACATATACTTCTTCAACCCCTGCATGCTTCTCCATCTATCCAATCTTTACACATTCTAGCTCATTCCTTTTCTTCGATACATACACGACCTACCAAATTAATTCAAATCAGTTAGACCAATATGAAATCGCTCAAGCTTTTCTTTGTGCTAGCGATGCTGGTGGCTCTATCACCCGTCCATACTCTCTCATCAACATCATACGAATTCGAAGAATCATTCTTCAACGATGTCGTCGAGGAAGACAAAAATAATGTTACAAATGAAACCTTTGACGACCTCCCAGTTATGGCCGTACAAGGACAAGAACAAACTTCTCTCAGAGGAAGAAGCCGCTTTCTTGCTTCTCATCGGGCCATGGCCGCGACATGCGACAAAAACCCTAAGGTGTGTAAAGCCACGCATGCACATTGCTGCCACAACAAATGTGTTGATTTGAAGACAGACAAACTCAACTGTGGGAAGTGTGGGGTGAAAAGCCATCACGCACAGATATGTTGCAAAGGTCATCTTGTGAACCCAATGTCTGACAAGACACACTGTGGAGGCTGCGACAACCATTGCAAGAAAGGCGGTTCATGTGCGTTTGGGATGTGCAGCTATGCTTAGAAATTCATAATGACGCAGAGGAACTTCTCGTCATCAATAACAATAAGGAATATCGCAGATTCAGCTATATATATTACTACTGCAATAAGGAATAATGTTTTATGTATTTGTTTTGGAGACTAATTAAGATATATGTTTTTGACAATGTCTTGCTCAAGATAATTATCAATGAAAAAGTATCTATATACTTGAAATGGGTTAAGACTAAGGCTTGAATTTTTGCAACGAAGGGCTAGGTATTGATGACTATATTCCCCGATGTGAAAAAAATACTCTCTACACGTCGCACCCCTATGTGTGGAATACTTGTAAGTAATATGTTTTGTTATCATGATAACATTCAATCATATAACTTAAAACTAAATGATAATGGGTAGAGGGGCCAAGAGATATCTAATATATTGATATGCAAAACTTAAGAGGAATTGTTTTTTTCATTTCTTTTTTGGTAACACATAAAAATGAATTTATTTGTAAGAAAAAGGCATTATGGGTTCGTTATTGACGCCCGGATAAAACCGAACAATGGGACAAGTGAGACAACTTTTGATTCGCAAAGAAATGGGAGAAGTTGAATAAAAATAAAAAATGATTTAATTGTACTTGCTAAAACAGCATATGCCAAATCTTTAAACTAAAGAAATGAGGCATCCCAGCTAACAACATTCTTTAGCCTGTTAATTAATCATGGTTAGTTTGGTTTCCTGGACCCTTGAAATAAGAATATGGGATTGAAAATCAAATGATCCTGTCTGTAATTATATATTTATTTTCACTAATGAAAGCAACGCGAATTCTAGAGTCATGACTTTGTGTAAATTAGCAGCATATTATGCATGAGCCCAAGCAAATAAGCAGCATGTTTATTCATCAATAATAATATTTCCCTCTAAGTTGTTTTATGCATGTTTCTTACTCATATTCACCTAATTCGAGTATAATTAATATATTGATTCTTTTCCCTCTCTCTATTTATAGCTCTTTCTAACCTGCATGCTTCCAAGTTAAGCAGTCATAAATACTTTGATCTCTTTTCTTCATACACACACAAAGTAAACTAGCTAGCCTAGCTGTATGTCTCTTTAGTTTGTCTCTTGGTTGTCCTCATGGTTATTTGGTCCTCAAGACCTTTAGGCTTCTTGATTAATAACTTTGACGGTTATTGGAGAAAAAGTTATCGGGCTCATGTTAGCGTGGGCGGAGTGGAGCAGTTACAGTTGAGCACCAATTGAGCAGTTATAGTTGAGCGCCACTTTGCACGTTATCTAAACACTGAATCGATGACGTACAAGGATCTAGCTTGAAATGTCACATCCTTGGATCGGCTCCACCGTAGCACAATATTGTCCGCTTTGGGTCCTTCTCTCTGCCCTTACGATTTTGGTTCTGAGAACTCATAAGCGACTTTCCAATGGGTCACCCATCCTAAGATTGCTCTAATCCCAACTCATTTAACTTCGGAGTTCCCATGACTCCGAAGCCAGAGAACTCCCAAAAGGCCTCGTGCTAGATGGAGGTGAACATGTATATATAAGGCACATCACCCCCTCTCCGTTGGTCGATGTGGGATGTTACATGAAATTTAAAAATAAAAAAAAATCTTATATTTTTAGCGGCTTGCAAATATATTGGAGGGTTTCGGGAAGAAAAAAATGAACTTACAAATTACGACATACTTAACGACACACTTTACTATCTTTTTAAGGCGTGTTTTGTTATTTACCGTAAACATGAATTATTAACAACACGAATAAAAAGCGTGCCATTAATATCAAGTCGTGTAAGCCTCAATTTGGTGCAGTGCTTGTAATTTACATATATCACAGGACGAATTTCCAACTTATGGATGGGAGGAATTTGGATGAATTTCTTCTTTAATTGTATCCTAAGTTGAAAGGTAATTTTGTTATTATCAAACCATCGCGTATTTGGGCCAGTTTTGGGGAAAATAGAAAGGTATGATTTTGCGTGTGTGCATTTGATGGGCTTCGTCAAATCTGCCAGGTCTTCTTCTTCGTGAGGAATAAGCACCTTACAAACCACAGCGTGCGCAAAGCGTGATAACTGCGAAACACCTGAGGAGATTTGCCACTGCTTTGCCTCCACGAGTGCCTTGAAGCGCGGCTTGTATCGATCGTCATATAAAAAACGACGGCTATGTAGAGTTTTTGTTTGACAATGGGGCCAAAAGTCTCCAAACGAAACAGCAAATTAACAAAGTGATGAGGGATTCACTGAGACTCCCATGTTCTCAGCTTACGACCGCTAATCTCTCCTAAGCTGCCCTAAAAGATTATACGAATTTTAGACCGCCTTCACATTCTTCTTCTCTATTTATACTTTTCCGAGCCTACATGCATCTCCATCCCAAAATCTTCTAAGCACCTTTAGAAATCTCTCTCGGTCTCACTCTCTCTCTCTGTTTTTATACACTCCAAACAAACATCATGAAAGGCTTCATGGTTTTTCTAATGCTTGCCATGCTAATAGCTTCAGCCATCACTACTCTCTCTGCAATACCAGAAGAAGAAGAATCATTCTTCAACGAGGAAAACAATTCTGATGCAAAGGACGAAACCAAGAACCAGTTTGGAAAAATCACTTCTCTAAGAAGCCGCTTCCTTGCCTACCAGCAGCCTGCCACAACTTGCGACAAAAACCCTAAAGTTTGTCAGGAGTCGGGCAGCGCAGGGCCGGATTGCTGCAACAAGAAATGTGTGGACACAAACACAGACAGAGCAAACTGCGGCAAGTGTGGGAGGAAATGCAATTACTCAGAGATTTGCTGCAAAGGTAAGTGTGTGAATCCGAACTCGGACAACGAAAACTGCGGCAGCTGCAACAACACGTGCAAGAAAGGCACTTCATGTGCGTATGGAATGTGCAGCTATGCATGAACACTAATTATCATGACGCACCAGATAGATCACTGCTACTGGATCGATAAGGAATAAGGATATTGCAATATTAATTGCGCAGCTATACTTTTATACATGAAAATAATTTATAAGGACCCTTGAAATAAGAATATGGGATGGTGATCTGTAATTATATATTTATTTTCACTAATGAGAGCAACACGAATTCCAGAGTCATGACTTTGTGTTAATTAGCAGCATATTATTATTATGCATGAGCCCAAGCAAATAAGCAGCTTGCCTAACCTGCATGTTTCTTCATCAATAATAATCATTCTCTCTAAGTTGTTTTATGCTTGTCTCTTGTTCATATTCACCTAATTCGAGTATAATCATTCTCTCTAAGTTGTTTTATTACATGATGATGAAATCTCTCCAAGTTTTCTTTATGATAGCCATGCTCATTATGGCTTTAGCCATTACTCTCTCTGCAACGGTACCAAACCAAAGAGAAGCATTCTTCAGGCCAGGATCGTCAACAATCCGGTTCCTTGCCTCTCAGTTGTCTCCAGGTCGGGGTGGATGCGACCAAAAGGGCGGAGGTACACTAGGGCCTGAGGTGGCCCCGGCCCCTCCACAATTTGTCAGTCAACCTTGGGTTTTAGTTCATATATTTAACAATGCAGACCATATAACCATTCTAATGCGCCCCCCCAATTGCAATCCATAAATAACTTCATTTATAAATATATATGTAAATTGTTTGTAGGCCCATTACACAACTTACATAAAAAAGGAAGTATTAATCCTCTAATAATCAAACCGATGAGCCAAGGGAATAGAAAATAGTTTGACAAAAAAAAAAGGGGGAATAGAAAATAAATAGTTTAAAGGGAAATGAGATTTTATCAGTGGACTTTTCCGTTTTGATACATGAAATTAAGTACAAAGTTCTAAAAAATGTAATTTTTTCATATATATATATATATATTATTGATGTAAGATTGAATTATTTTTCCTATACTTGTATTACGGTTCAGCCTCTCCACACATACAATCTTGGCTCCACCAAACCCTCTTGCTTGTAAAGCCACTGAAGGCAATGCCGGGCCAGATTGCTGCAGCAAAAAATGTGTGGATTTGACATATCCAACTGTGGTTCTTGTGGGAAGAGATGCATCAGCTCAGAGATATGCTGCAACGCTCATTGTATGAATCCAATGTCTCACAATCAAAACTGTGGCAAGTGCTCCAACCACTGCAAGAAAGGCGCTTCTTGTGACAATGGAATGTGCGACTATGCATAGAAATATTATATATATATATCTCCCCAGATCTACTTACTCTCAATAAAGATCAAATGACATATATATATATATATATATATATGCATGTGCATATGAATATATATACATATATATTGATACATCTATATTTATTACTTCAGTCATTTAAGCATTTAATTGTATGTCGTTTTTAAATGATCATGTAAACTACAATATTTGAACTTTTAGATATAAGACGCATTTATTTGCTTTTTGAAAAGGCCTTTAATCTTTAATTTGACACTTCTTTTTCTTCTTCTTTTTCCCGATTCATCTATATTCAGTACAGTACTATTGTATAATTGAGAGAGAGAGAGAGAGAGAGTCCACGTATACATTATTAACTGGACTTTTAATCATGATGGCACTGGCAATGCAAAGAGGCCATACTGGTTATTAACTTTTAGGCCCATAACAATGCAAAGAAATATGGCTTCTAAGTTCTAAGAGTTAGTTTAGCATTATTGTGCTTTAAAAAAAAACTTATTTTTGTTGTGCCGTGAATAATCAATTATAAAATAAAGCAATTAGGTGTTTGATAAATGGTATTTGAAAAAGTGATTTGAGTAGTCAAAGTATTTGGTAAATTTTTGTCAAAAGTGCTTTTATTATGTATAATGACATAAAAATAAAACTACTACTTTTTTTAGGAAAAAAAAAAAAAAAATTTCAACCACACAACATATACTTATCATTTTTTTTAAAACATTATTTTAATCTACACTTTTCACATTTAAATTAATTAAAAAGAATAAGAAACAAAAAAGTTCATATTAAATCAAAAAAATAAAGTCAGAACAGTAAATTTTGAAGTCCATCCACCTCCATCTCATGTTGATCACTGTAGCCACTGATTTCTGTTTGGTCCACAAAGTACTCTTGAGTATTATAACGATAAGCATTAATAACTATCTTGTAAACATCCAACCTTATGCCGAGAACATGGGAACATTATCACCGTCATCATTGTCATGAGTGCCAACATGAGGATGAGGATGGTGGTGGTTGCAGGCATCTTGCAACAACTTGATCCAGGCAACCTAAATCCTCACTCAGCTTTAGAGTTTGAAGGTGAAAAAGGAATGGAAGTAGGGGAGGGCACTAATCTGGATTGGATGTTTACAGGATAGTTAATGCTTATGTTTACAGGAGGTGGATGGACTTTAAAACTGTGGTTCTTGTGGGAAGCGATGCAGCAGCTCAGAGATATGCTGCAACGCGAATTGTGTGAACCCACAATCAAAACTGTGGCAAGTGCTCCAACCACCGCAAGGAAGGCACTTCTCTTGTGACAATGGGATGTGCGACTATGCATAGAAATATCTTGTACCCCCAGATCAACAATTCTTCTCAATAAGGATCACGTGACATATAGCATGTGTGCATTGGTCCAGCTATGTATTACTTTATTGATTTATGTATTTAATTGCATGCTTTTCTCAAAGTATACAACTTGGAATGGGTGAGATAAATTTAAGGATATGATTTTGCGTCTCTGCATTTGACCGCTAATCGCTTTATGAGTAGAGAAATTCTACCCCCCAAATCTGATCATTTGTTTTGGTTGAAAATACTAATGCCCATTTGTGACAAAAAGATCCAAAAGGTTCTAGAAGAATCATTAATATGACTAACTTGATAGAAGAGCCTAAACTATTGGAGAAGCTTACATGTCGGCAAAACCAATGTGAACTTTGGAGAATTATCTAGAGAAAGCCACACTTGTGGCTGGATTAAAAAGACCAAGTCGGTGGACTTGGTGATGTCGGCTACTCTCATCTATGAAAAGACTTATAGCCTTCCCAGGCAAAGTGGAGTCATCCACCAACTCCCAATTTATGGGGAGTCCAATGAAAAGAACTCCCAAACTATAAGGGACCAGACAAAATCCACCATCTCCCAATCTATGGGGAGTCCAATGAAAAGAACTCCCAAACTATAAGGGGGAGTCAAGAGCTATCCAGATAAAGTTATGTTGAGGAGCCAATAAGTTCACCAATCTAACCAATCTAAGCCAAGGGTGGTGGCCAATAAGTCAAAATAAGGATTTAGTCCACACCAAGTCATGTACTATTCTCCTCAATCTAATAAAATCACTTTGTTTCCCTTACAATCTAATATTTTTATGTCTTTTTTCCATGAGTTTACTCGACATGAGATAAATATTTCTCCTAAGCCACCCCAAAATCTTATATGCTCTCTCTCTCTCTCTCTCTCTCTCTCTCTCTCTCACCTTCCCATTGTAATATAAATTATAATCCCTTAGATTTTTCTAAATAAAATTGTATATTTCAGTAGACATAGTCGGCATTGATGATCGATCAGAGTAGCATATATAATATATGAATAATGCTACTCTTACCATATTTATATACCATATCTTTATACCAACTTATGTGGCAATTGAGGTGGACAGCCACATCAATTAAAATTATATAATATTTTCTTTTCTTTTATGATTTATTCCAGTATTTGTTTTTCTAATTATCTTAATTAAAATACATTTCATCGATTTAATTGATGTGACATATAATATGAGAGCATTACTCATAATATATATATATATATAGAATTAGAAAGTCAACCAACCCAATTAGCTCGTGCAACCACGTTTGTAGCAGTCCAAATAAGATTTTAACAATCAACTAAATTAACAAAAGCACTCCTAAATCGTGTGCACCATCTTCTCTTCTCATTAATTATCAACCATTCTATTTAATTTTCTCTCTATATATCCTCCTAATTGTGTTCCTTGTCTTGATCACCCCCATAGTAATTAGCTAAGCCATGGCCTCCTTATCCCCTCTCATATTGCTCTCATGCTTTCTAACTTACTACATTGCTCCAACATCTCAAGCCTATTCACCGGGCTACTACACCACCACCCCCAAAACCACCATGAACGTAGTAGACTCATGTTGGCGTTCCAAGTCCAATTGGGCCATTAACCGCCGCGCTTTGGCCAACTGCGCAGTAGGCTTTGGCCAAGACGCGGTGGGAGGAAAATATGGGAGTACTTACATTGTCACCAACTCATACGATGACCCCATAAACCCTCAACCTGGGTCACTCCGTTACGGGGTGATCCAAACGCAGCCACTGTGGATCGTCTTTGCCAAGGACATGGTGATCACACTAAAAAATGAGCTCATTATGAACAGCTTTAAAACCGTAGATGGTCGAGGAGCTAAAGTGGAAATTGCCTACGGACCATGCATAACGGTGCAGGGCGTTAGCCATGTGATTATACATGGAATAAGTATTCATGATTGTAAGCCAGGGAAGGGTGGAAATGTTAGGAGCACCCCTACACATGTAGGGCACCGGCGAGGATGCGATGGAGATGGCATTAGTATCTTTGCTTCTTCGCATGTTTGGGTTGACCATTGCTTCCTAGCACGTAGCAGCGATGGCCTCATTGATGTCACCCATGCTTCCACCGCCGTCACCATCACTAACAACTATTTCTCTCAGCATGATAAGGTAACCGTACACAAATTATCTTAAATACATTTATTTTGATCTATAAAATGACCAAGTTGTGGCTTTTCAGGTGATGCTGCTTGGACACAATGATAATTTTAGTGCAGATAAAGGTATGAAAGTCACAATAGCCTTTAACCGTTTTGGGGCTGGCCTGATTGAAAGGATGCCACGGTGAGGGGAGCTAGCTTAGTACTATATATACATTTTTTTTTCACCAGCGGTAGTCAGAACTACTCTAAGAATGAATTCAAATTATTATAATAGAAAAGAAGAATATATATATCTTATGTTTTTGTTTTTGTTGTGTGAAAACAAAAAAAAAAAAACAGGGTGAGGTTTGGGTATGCTCATGTGGCCAACAATAGATATGACGAGTGGAAGATGTACGCGGTTGGAGGCAGCGCTAACCCGACCATTTTCAGTGAAGGGAACTACTTCATAGCGCCTGATACTGCTTACGCAAAACAGGTTACAAAGAGAGAGTCTGGAGGACGTTGGAATAATTGGAAATGGAGATCTTCCAGGGATGTGTTCAAAAATGGTGCTTTTTTTGTTCAATCTGGATATGGAAGCTGTTACCCACTTTACTCTAAAACTCAGTCGTTTAAGGTCCTAGACGGATCCATGGTTCCTGCTTTAACTTCAAGTGCGGGTCCTCTGCGCTGCTTTGTTGGTAAAGCATGTTAATTTGCTTTACGTACGTACGGTACCACATATATATATATATAGAGAGAGAGAGAGAGAGAGAGAGAGAGAGAGAGAGAGAGAGAGAGAAACCTTTTTCCACCTTTAAGTTTTGTGTAATATTAATTGAAGTTGCATCTATGGATCTAATAGATCTATTATCAATCGTCTGCAAGTCATCCAAATGTGTTCCTATACACAATTGATGGATGGTACTAGTTAAATATTATATCTAGATTAAGAAATTAATTAAACTCCTCTCTTTTTGTAATTAGTAATAATAATAATATATAGAGAACATGATGATGTGCCTCTCCAGTGGTATCATTGGCTGTTGTATAAACAGGGGAAAGAATTAAGAGACAGCAAGCATGTTGATGATGTTCAAAAAGCGCAAATTTAAAATATCAAAATCATCAGAAAAGATGAACTAATAGTCTTTAGAAAAGCCTATTCTCATTGCTTTGAACCCCACATGTCACTGGTGCTTTAGCTTTCGCTTTCTTCAAGTACCAAATTCCAGCCCCAACTCCGAAGGCTCCTACAACCGACACTCCAGTAACAGTCCCTGCACCCGTTACCAGACATATACATATACATATATATACATATATATATATATATATGCAACTTATTAGCTCCTTCAACTTTAATAACATATATCAAATAACAAAAATATTGCAGAGAATTATCAATTACCTGCAATTACACTATTCCTCCTATGCTGAGAAATGCTATGATCTGCACAATTGTAATTAAATCGTCAAAAAAATCATAGACTTATAAGAGAAGGGAAAAGCAGGTCAGACAAATTAATGCCTCAAACTTATATAACTACCTTTACAATAAGTAGTCACGTTGCCCCGGTCACATAAGCACAAGAAATTCTGCGTTAAGGTGTCGAATCCACACATCCCACCACCTTTGGATGTGTCCTGACACTGAAGGCAACGGGTGGTCACCGGAATATCAAAATCTACCCGAATCCCGTATTCGGGGACTTGATCATCAGGCTGGTTTTCCCCAGTGTTCCTCCAATACACACTAGTATAACTTGCACAATATTTCAACATCAGCCTCAGAGACTCGGTGGCTTTGGGATAATAAGAACAGCAGGAACTGGTCCTCAATGCCAAGGCACACTCGGGTAAGTGCCTGCAAAGATAACTGGAGCTGTCACAGGACGAGTCACACCTCTCTGGAAACCTCTCGCAGAAGACGGGCTTTGGCTCAATGATGACGTTTTGTTCACTGCAGTTGAAGAAAAGGTAGTCGTTTTGAGAGGAGAGTGATAAGTGCGTGCTGGTGTCGAGGCTAAAAGGCCTTGTGGCTCTAAAATCGTCACCATCTTGGCAATTCCACATGAAAGGATCGGTGACAAGAATGTGAGGGTCAGAGTAGCTTATGGACTTAACAGGGTATCTTCCAGAAGGTGTTCGGAGCTCGAGTTTGGACAAACCGGAGCAGACCAGTAGGTTTTTGAAGTAAGGGCTGCCGCAGCCATCGTCAATGCCGAAAGGATAGTTGATTGGAATGTTGCCGCAAGAAGTTCTGCAGAGGCTGGCTTGAGTTGCTGTGAGGGTGAGAAATGGAAGGGTGAGGAAAATGAGAAGGACAAATGTAAATGTCATAGAAGTTGATATTGAAGGGCTGTTTTGATATGCTGTGATGAGTTTTCTGCGTGTGAAGAGAGTAGGCATTAGAGGAGACATGAGATGAGAGAGGGTTAGTGATTGATGGTGTGCCACAGCCACTGCCAACAAAAGAATTGGAATTTGGGAGTGTAAGCAAGCAAAGTATAATATAATTAGATGAGTGTCTACGTAAAGTGAAGTCTTATTAGTGACTGTGAGTGTTCCACTTTAATATTATGTCTTTTCGCTTTTTCCTTTTACTTTGTTATGCTTCTTCTGCTGCTTTGCCATTTGTTGTCATTTGTGGCTTGCTGCTTTTGCTTTCTGGGGAAGAGATCAGCATATTGGAGACCAAGTAATGATGAGTCGGCATTCCATTTCCTTTGGGTGACCATTGGGCTTGGAATATTTTTTTTCTTTATAGTTGGGCGTGGGCTTTGGTTAAAATCGTATTTTTCTTAATATATAAGCCCATGTGAAGGTTAGTTTAAGGAGGAAACTGAAGACCAGCTCTGTTACAAGACTCGTCCCGATTTGCGGCACCTATCCTGATTCCTAACTAACATCATTGAAAGGGTGAGATAAAAGCATAACCATAGACGTAATATAAATTCCTAACTAACATCATCGCATTTGAACATTTGACCTTATTTGCTAACAGTTGCAAATATAGTGAGCAAAATCGGAAAATTGAAATTTCAGTGATCAAAATTAAATTCGACCCTAACTCCAGTGACCAAATTACCCCTTTTTTTGTGTGTATGTTAATTCACAACATCATGTTCTTCTCGATTGTCCTAAAATCTCTCCAATTTATGTTATTTCTCAGTATTTATCCATGTTCTTAAACATATTCAAGTCTTTTTGCTTCTTACTTCGATCACGAACGATATCTCACTGAAACGATCATGTTTATTTTTGTTCCTTATTTTTGTCTTTGAGATTGATGGATCAAGAGGAAACAGGCATGATAATTTGAAAACATAATTAGATTTGTGAATTCTCTAAAACAGTCAATCAAAAGTTGTGCAATACTTACTTTTTCTTATTATTATTACATCATTACAAATTTGCAGAAAGCAGGTGAAGAGTAAAGATCCTAAAATTAACCAGGTTTGATTGTTCTTTGTTTTGTATTTTTTTTAAGTTACTGATTTCGTTTTTGATTTGTAGATAACATCGCATTCTTGGACCCTTTTATTTTAGGTTAAAGTGCTACAGTGCCCCTTGAAACATTGATCAATTCTCACTTTACCCCCTCAAAGTTAAAGTCACCCACTTTACTCCCGACCAATGTTTTGTGTCTCACTTTCTATCATCAAGTCTGTTAAAAAAGCTGATGTGGCACCAATGGACCCACTATTTGACTAAACTACATGCCATGTGTGAAAAAAAAAATTAAAAATTGTCTTTTAAAAATTATGGATTTAAGGCTTTGATCTCACTCATCCCCCACCAATATTCCTTCTCTTAATAAATTAGGTGTATATGAATATTTAAATATAAGAAATTTTAAAAAACAAAAAAATAAAAAACCCATCATCTTCATCCCCAAGCCACCCTTCCCAGATTTCTTCTCCCTCATTTTCCCTCTCTCTCTCTCTCTCATTTCCTTTCTCTGTGATCTCCCTCTCCCCTCTGTATATTCTTCTCCCCAACAACCTAGACTACCCCCAGCATCAGTGGCAACCCAGGCCCCACACCCACCCCCAGCCGAACCCAACCACCCCTCTCTCTGCAAATTCGAAAACCAACAAATTAAAAAAAAAAAAATTCATTGTTTTCGATGTTTTGTGCTCGAAGGTCTGCAACCAAATTTGATGGCTTCCGAATTCAGCGAGATGGAGATGGTGGATTGTAGCTACTGGAGGTTTGATAGAAAAAGAGGCCAAGGCTCATCTGGGTTGTCGACGACTGTGTAGAGGGTTGGGGCTGCTGGATTTAAGGGCTAGGGGTGAGAGTGGGGCTTGGGTTGCGGCTGGAAGTGAGGGTGGTCTGAGTTTTATACAGCCCATGTTTCTAAAATTGGTGTAACATATTAGGGCCTTGGCATGCATAGAAAGTCTAATTGAATCTTTGTTTTGTCTTGCTAAAAGTGGAAGATGTTGGATTGAGGCAGAGATGTATCAAATGTTGAAGTTGGTGAGGTAACGAATTCAACACAAAATTTCAAGGGTGGAACTTGGGTCTGTGAGAAAGGAAGAGAGAGCAGCAGTTGTGGTAATTGTGGTGATGGTGTGAAGGGATAATGGGGTTGCGGAAGGGGAATTGGGAATTTTTTTTGTTTTAAAGAATTATTTTTATTTTTAATAGTTAAATTAAGAATTTTAAAAGACAATTTTTAATTTTTAATATTTTTTTTCACATATGGCACTTAGTTTAGCCAAATAGTGGGTCCCATTGGTGCCACATCAACTTTTTTAACATAATTTTTAACAGACTTGACGGTGAAGGCGAAATGAGACACAAAACATCTACTTTAACTTTGAGGGTAAAGTGAGAATCGATGTTTGAGAGTGCAGTAGACTTAAGCCTTTATTTTATTTATTTATTTTTTTTCATAAAGATAGATGGGGGAAGGGGGTAGGCTCAACTGAATACTGCCTGGTTTCGATTTGGATACACTTCTAGTACGACTTTGAATTAGTTATTTGGTGTGACAGCCGTGATATTTTTATTATAGGCAGATGGAAATGAATCATGCAATATTGGAAAAGACATGTCACATATATAAAAAGATGGATCATGGAGGGGACTAAGTAAGTGTTAGGCAGACAAGCGGTAATGGCATTGAAAAGCAGTGGAAATATATACCAGTAAAGATATGGCGAATCCATTAAACCATGCATGCATCATCTTCATCTCCCCTATACAAAATCGTTATGGTTTAAGATTGCTTCGTCTCCAAAGATTCTATCTAGCCTATGAAATTCTCCGGAAACTTTGCCTTAAAAACTTGAGTAGAAATTAACGCAAAAGATTTATCCATGTAAGTTAAGCAAGGTCTTGTCTTGAAGTAGGAATTAATGAAGAAGAATGGAGGTCAAAAAGTAGGTCCTGAAATTTAAGACCAATACCAGAAAATTGGTGTGAAAGCGAAAAGAAAAGCATATATTAATATATATCTCTCTTATAATTCTTTCTTAGGGTAGGATAGGGATTGGGCAATTGGCACTCCTTTTCTTATCATCATAAAAAAAGATGATGCGAAGAAATTTATTCAAAAGTTGCCCCAGTCCACCGTCATCTGCCCAATTTTCTACCCCAAGTCTACGTACACCCGATCTTTTCCCCATTAGGGAGGTGCAAACGTGCACAAGTATAAGAACCAGCACAGCTCCTTTTGGAATTTTGGGTTCAGGACCGCCCAATTCTCTTCACACCACCCATATTATTCATCACCTCCTCCAGCCTCCAGAAGAACTACAGCACTTTTCTTTTCTAATTTTTTTTCCTGGTCAAATTAGATACTGAATATAAATGATATTTATTTTTCCTTTTCGTGTAAGTTTTATCTTTCTATGCGAGTCTTTTTCGTAGTATTGATAAGATCATTTCTGGACCCGAACTCTCCACCAATAATGGCAGCCCAAAACAAAGCATTTTATCACTTGAGGCAAGCACAAGGCCAAAAGGAGCCGAGTCTCTTTCAAAGTTAAAATTTCACGATCAACTTGACCTCAGCCTCTTATAATAAGTTAACGTAGTTTATTAGGAAAAACCCAACAAGAGTTTCTCTCCTTCAAGTTTCATAACGTCATTTGCGTCATCAATTAATGCAGGCATAGGACATCCAGCATCAAATCAGGGAAGCTTTTTGTTTCTTGTTTTCCAAATTATTTTCCTTTCGGTGAATTTTCAATTTCGATTTCAATTTCTTATGTATGTGATGGCGAGCTGACAAGTGACGACTCAAAAATCAGGATGGATTTTCTTCTCATTTCACCCTATAAATATATAAAGAATTAATCATTCAATTTTGTTTGTTTTATCTCATAGTATATACATGTAGCTGTGATTGTCACAGATTTGTCGGCCATAGCTGGGTTTGAAATTTCAGAGAAATCTGTTTGAACCGCGTTAGTAAACAAAGAAAGGCGAAGGGCAGGCCAATAATTTGCGGACAAAAAAGACTCAAATTACTTGTCATGCATACATGACAGAGAAATATCAAGGTTCGTTACCAATCAATATTGTGTGAAAGCATCATTGTATCATATGAAATGAATTGTTTCGATCGGTGCCGTCTTTGGTTCTCCATACTCTGATGATTTTTAGTTTTTTTCTCAAACCCTAGCTGTCCAACCTAACCATACACCCAATTTCTACGTCATGAAGTAAGCCACGTGGGAAGTATCACACGGTCAACGGAAATCTGAGTCAACTCTGTCTTTTTCTTCTATGTTGATTTTGCTTATTGATCGGTGTGGAACAATGAATTAATTAGTGTACGTATATATGCTAGTTTAATGTAATGGTACACAAGGCTATTGACATTTGGAAATGCCAGCTCTTTTTCCTTGAGGATCAAAACTTTTCTATAATATTCACAACGAAACATGTATTATTTGTAATCTAATCGTCTTTGCATATTGGTTCTAATTATTATTATTATTATTTAAAACTCGATTTCTCGCAATAATATTCCACATGTTTTGTTGGACTTGTTTCTCACTAGATGTACAAAATTCTAATACAGCATGTTTAAAACCTGCTAGGTAGCCAAGCTGCCAATGTACGTAATATATGTGCCTACCTACCAAGTTATACCACAAGCACTTGTCTTTCGTTTCTTTCCTTGGGCGCCGTATGTTTAAACCTATTCTTTCCCTTCTTTCTATGTGTTGAGAGTCCCTCCAGTTTCACAAACCTACCCATGCGAAATTAAAGAGAAATTGCGCACGACTTGTTGGATTCTTAGTCCACTCATCCCACCCATATATATGATAATAATGTAAATGCATGAATATGATCGATGACAACAGTGAAAGTGCATGGAAAGCCGAGGAGACGACGACTACACTTTTCCCATGCTAAAATATATAAAAGCCTAAAGGAGAGGTTCAAAGGTTGGATGTTGAAGTTTCTTTCCAAAAGAAAACTCAATTAGTCAAGGTAAACGAAAGGAAGCTGGTCGAACGTTGTTTTTTCTATGTTGGGTACACGATGCAGAAAAACCTTTGCCATTTTCAAAACAAGCATTAAAGGGGAGTAAAGCAACACAACAAGAACGTCACAATTCTTTGAAAATCGCTACACCATCAAAAAGTAAAGGGATTAGGTACAAGAAAACCCATAAAATACTAATCACCCGTACTTATGCGGCTCCATTATTTATTTATTTATTTTTTGATCGAAACAGAAAATGTATATTAAACGAAACATATCAACTATACAAGAACTATTTACTAATATTATTGACTGCAATTCTAAACTCAAATCAACTTGAGAGCGGCGAAATTTAAATATTGCATATAATTTTATTGATGATAATAACGTAAATACGCCTTCCTTTCTTCCGAGGTAAAGAATTAGGCCCTTGTTTAGAAGTCTTTGGTCTAAGTGACAAAAACGAAATGGGTTATTTAATGAGTTGATAACTATTTAATTAATCGCCGTATGCTAGGATCAAGCTATTAGTTTATTGAAGGTTCAATATATGGAAATCAAATCTGTGGACTTTGAACAAAAGGGCGGGGGTCAGCCACTGCCAAGTAAAACTCTGCGTATCACATAATTGAAGGAAGAAGCAGCGGTCATGTATTATTTACATGGAGACGGAGGCAGAGTGTGAAAGGGACGAGGAAGACAAAGTAGACAAAATCAATTGGAAATGACATGTTTTAACATAATCAAATAATTATTTATTCCAGTAAGTAATATTAATAATTGAGAAGCAAAAAAAAAAGTCTAAGCAAGTGACTCGGTCCCACAGGTAAACAGTCAACATAGTTCCCGGACAGATCTGAAACGTGGAGAGTAATGTCATGGTAGGTGGGGTCCGGGGGAGACTAGGCCACTGCCTCACCCGGTCATCAGTCACAGCAAGAGAGAGTGAGAGGCGGGCCGTCAAAATCATTGACTTGGCTTGGGCCAATTGGGCCCCTTTTGCTCTTTTTTCTTATTTCCTCACGTGGAACGCGCCGCACACTTCGGGGCGGTGGGATTCATTTCTTTTTTCCTTTCTTTCGTCCTTTTGTTGTGTCATACACTTTCCTTTGATTTATGAGAATGAGTCAAACTCTTTCTTGACGAAATGTGGACGAAACCCCACCCCAAAAACACTCTTTTACTTTATTATTATTTTTAATACAAGCAAGCTATAGCCTAAATTAATTTTAATTAATTTAATTTTTAAAAAGATAAATTTGAATTTGAGTGTAAGAAGACGAGCTTACTACCTTACTAACTGGCTTAAAGTGATAGTCTAAACTACTGTAAATTAATCTAATTTATCGAAAAGAGAATTTGAATTTAAATGTAAAGAAAGTTACTACCCTGATTAACTGATTTAACTCAAACCTACCTCTTTTGCCTTATTTGTGACTTTATTTGTGTGTAATCTTATTATGTGGGTCGGGTCACAATGGAGTTAAAAGAGAGTGGCCCGTATGGACAGGTGGCAGACTGACGCACCAACTGACGCAAGTGTGGAAGGAAAAATCAATAAATAAGAAAATAAATAATCCCACGAATTTCTCACAAATCCAATCTAGTTGTTCTCAATTTGGTCTACGTCCATACCCTTTTTATAGGCGAACGCATTGCACCGGTAAAAGACTTCACAGACTTCACCCACACACACCCCTCATCTATCTCTCTCTCTCTCTCTCTGCCCTCTTCCCCATCTCTCCTCTCTCACTCCCTTAAAACCTATCCCTTCTCATCTCTTCTGTCTTTCTCTCTTCTCTCTGCAAGTTTATCTGTCTTTGTTGCTCTTCTGCATCAACTTCTTCATCTGTTCATCCCAAAATACTATATAATTTTATGGACAAAGGATGGGGGCTCACCCTTGATTCTGACTCCTTCGGCTTCTTCCTCAACAAGCCTCCGGCTGCCGTTAAGCTTGATCATCATCAAAACAACAGCAAGATAAGCAATTTTTTTGGTGGAGAAAGGATGTTTCCGGGTATTGAATTCCCCGTCAAACTTGGCGGCAGGGAAGACCAGCTGGCTGCTCCACAGCCATCCATTCATGACAACAATAATCGTGTGGTTGTGGATGAGGTCGACTTCTTTTCTGATCGTAAGAATAAGCACAATACAACCACCACTGATGATCATCATCAGGATATGAAATCCAAAGGTACAATCAGCGTCAAGAAGGAGAATTGGACTGGCTTGGATGTAAATGTAAGCACCCCACACAATTTCAATTTTGAGTTTTCTTTTTGGTAATTTATTTCTTATTTGTTATATATGGAAAATAATTCGTTCTCATTAATATATATATACTACTACTACTTGCATGTAACAGATATTTAATTTTCAGTGGTACTTATTTTTCTTCTTGTTGTTACTTTTTTTTATAAAAAAATCTAAAAATAGACTGGCCTGCACCTTGTTACTGCTAACACCGGAAGTGATCAGTCAATGGTTGATGATGGGATTTCATCCGATGTGGATAACAAAAGAGCAAAGAATCATGAGGTAATTAATGAGATGAACACCCACCTGAAAGCAAATTCATGATCAGAATTTTCCTATTCTTAGACTAAAGTTGATCAACTTTCTATTAGTTGCTTGCTAATTATGCTATTTAAGGATGTTATTATTAGTATTACCCACTTAATTAATTAATAATATAAAATTTTGGGTTGATCATCATAATCAGCTGGCACAGTTGCAAGTGGAGCTCCAACGTATGAATTCTGAAAATCTGAGGCTGAAAGAAATGCTTGGTCAGGTGACCAACAACTACAGTGCTCTGCAGATGCATGTTGCGGCTGTAATGCAACAACAGCAGCAGCAGCAAAATCACACAGCCGCGGCTGATCAAAGCTCTCAATTAAAACATGATCAGGTACCTATAATTCAATATCGTTTGCCTTAATGATCAAAACTCGATTAACTATATGAGCCAAATAGCTTAACATATTATTATTTGTTGTTGGTATAATTAATTCTCAGAATGTTGAAGCAAAGGCTGATCAAGAGAAGAAACAAGGGTTGGTGCCAAGGCAGTTTCTAGACTTGGGCCCCAGAGCCACAGCCGAGACCGATGACCAAGTTTCCAATTCTTCATCAGAAGCCAGAACCCGATCGGCTTCACCTCAGAACATTAATGAAGCTGCATCATCGAAAGATCATCACCTGAAGAAAAATGATCATCCGATTGGTCCATTGGATCCCGAAAACTCTAACAATTTCAGGGATGGTAAAAGGGTTGGAAGGGAAGAGAGTCCTGAATCTGAATCACAAGGCTGGGTGCCCAACAAGGCTCCTAAGCTCAACAACTCTGCAGCTAATAAGCCAATTGATCAATCCACCGAGGCCACCATGAGGAAAGCCCGCGTATCGGTTCGAGCCAGATCCGAAGCTCCCATGGTAAGTAATTAATTAAGATGGTTCAACTTCACTCAGCAACAATAAATTAATTCATAGTCTCCATCTTTGATGAATTAATCGCGATTGATCGTTTGATTGCAGATTACTGATGGATGTCAATGGCGAAAATACGGACAAAAGATGGCAAAAGGAAACCCATGTCCTCGTGCATATTATAGGTGTACCATGGCTGTTGGTTGTCCTGTTCGCAAACAAGTATGTTTCAATTTAATGATATGATCAATTTGAAAATTTAATTAAAACTGGTTAGATTTAAAAGTACTGATACATATATATATATATGTTAATTATTTGATAGGTACAACGTTGTGCTGAGGACAGAACCATATTGATCACAACATATGAAGGCAACCATAACCACCCTCTGCCTCCAGCTGCAATGGCCATGGCATCAACCACAACAGCAGCAGCAAGCATGTTGCTTTCGGGCTCCATGTCAAGCGCAGATGGGATAATGAACCCAAACAATTTGCTAGCCAGAGCAATTCTTCCCTGCTCATCAAGTGTGGCAACAATCTCAGCCTCAGCTCCTTTCCCTACTGTCACATTGGACCTCACCACCACCCCATTACAGTTCCAAAGACCACAGTCCCAATTTCAAGTCCCTTTCCCAGGGCAACAGCCACAACTGCCTCAAGTTTTTGGACAGGCCCTTTATAACCAATCCAAGTTTTCTGGGCTTCAGCTGTCCCAGGATTTAATGGGGTCTAATTCCCAACAGCAGCAGCAACATTTGCCGCATCAAACTCAGTCTGCCTCGTTTGCTGACACAGTGAGTGCCGCTACAGCTGCCATAACTGCCGACCCAACTTTCACTGCTGCTCTTGCGGCCGCCATCACCTCCATCATCGGTGGAGGTCATCCGAACAACAACAACAACAACAACAACAGCACCTCGACGACCTCCAACAACAGCAATGGAGGCAACAACAACAGCAACAGCAAAATGAGCGGCTTCCCAGGACATTAACTAGGATTTTGGGGGACCTATTATTTTTTGTTCATTTGTTGATTTTTATTTTAGTGTTGGCCGTGTCTCGGTCGGGTTTCTGCTTCTGTTTTTGGGGTTAGAACGAGATAGCATGTTCATATCTTTTCTTCTTGTTGTTGGGGAGGGTTTAGAATCGTTACATCGATCACAACTTTATTCTTTCTTTCTTTTTTTTCCTTTTTGTTTTGAATAATTTGATTCAAATTTTTCAGTAAATACACACGAAAACAGAAAAGAAGTAGCTTCGTTTACATATATGTATTTACTATTCCAATGAATGACAACAAGAACTACATACATGTTTTGGTTTCCATGTAGTTTCCTTGTAATCTGATGACTACTTAACAAACTTTGACCACAGCATACCAAGCAAGACAGACAAACGGAAATCGTTGTTTACAAGAAAACCCACAAAGAAAAGAGTGAGAGAGAGGGAATAATAACGTGGAATATTCTCATTTGATAGGCCGAGGACTACGGCTGCAGTCAATGAATTCGGCCATTTCTATTTGACACGTATAATGGTGTACCATAGACTTAGCAGAGACTTCCAGGCAACTAACGTGTGAATAAATTAGAGAGGAGGTCAAATTCATACAAAACGAAGAAGAGACAAGGAAAAGGCAAGTTGGATTGGTTGTAGGTTTCGTGGATTGTGGGCTGCTTGTGCTTGCTAATATTCAATAGGATACGTTGTTGACTTTTTGTGCACTTAGTTTGACATCACGTCACTGCCTTTCATTATGAAGAAAAAGAAAAGATTGGCCACACGTAACGTGGAGCGTTGTGGGCCAGCAGCAGCAACCGTACTTCATCCACCGTACAGGAGGAAGAGGGGATCTTTTACTCTTTGAAGACTACTCTATCCATTGATGGACAAAAACTCTCATCTCAGGCAACGGGGACTAGTAAGTTTTTTTTTCCCATCAATGACTTCAAATTCAATAGTTTGATTGGTGGTGGTGGTAGTGGTGACGGCGGCTGTGGGTGGGTAGGAAGTGCAAGTCTTTTATGATATCCACGTGCTTGCATGTGAGTGTGTGACCAGTTTGGAATTTGGAAGACTTGTCTCTCATCTCATCTCATGTTTGAACTCTTTTTCTTTTTCTTGTAACTTAAGAGTCTACATTATTATTCTTCAGCTGAAGAAATCTCGATCCATATTGAAAGGGAAAGACTTTGATTTTTATGACATCTCCGATGCGAACGTGCAGTTTAGATATTTACGACCGTTATTCAGGTTTTGACATTACTACCAATACCAAACCTACTGCAGGCTGCAGCCACCCAATCAATGAATTCATAACAACACAACTGTAGCAAGAAATTCTTATTTTTTGGAATATTATACATATTCCCATATATTTCCATTCAAAGATAAATAGTTATTTTGTTTTGGGATCTTTTGGTTTCACACTTTGTTTACATTACACAAGTTTTGTTTTTTTTTTTTTTGGGGGTCAAGTACATTACACAAGATAGTAAATCATAAATCAGTTAACATTTTTTTGTGAAATTTAGGAAAAAACCCAAAAGAAACAAGCAGCTCTCAAAAACACCCAAACACTTTTCAAAATGACAAAAATGCCCATTATCTTTAGCTTTAGAGACATGCAAGTCCTAGAACTCTTTCCTCCGCCATCAGCATGTGAATATTTTGTCTTCAAGCAACCAGATCATGTGAAGCCTTTGTCACTTTGCATTTGTCCAAACTGTTATTAATGCACAACGACAGTACCAGATATAGTATTTTGTTTCTTTATACATATTTCAGAGTGCGTGTATAGAGAGGAATCATTTGTTTGCCATCAGTGTGCATATGAAGTTCATATGAAACTTCAGAGAGATAATATCAGATAGAGAAAAAGATAGAGAGTTTTAGATAAAGAAGAACTCTTCTTCTTATCCTTAGTCATGGTAGAAGTCGGTGTAATTTGTGTATATAGTTTGTAACTCCGAAGAAAGAAGTACAGAACACCAGAGAAGAAAAAATCTCAGTACTTCCTCATTCAAATTTTCAATCAATAAAACTATCTTTGTTCATACACTTTTCCTTATTGTATTTACTTATTCCGACCACTGTTAATACCGTCGTTCACTGTCAATATCTCCAACCACTTATATCCGGTGATAACAGTAGTTCCAGCAACATAAGCAATTAAGTAAGTCATTTTTCTCTTTTATTCTTGGTTTTCTTAGTAGACTTCTTGTCCAAAACAGGGAAACGCTGTTCATAATTATGTTATTATCTTGCTAAACTGACGATCAATACTGTGTTTAAGCACTTGGTCATGTTTGATATTTGCCATAAAAATAATTGGATGTCTGTCAGAGAACCTCTGAGTTCTGCTCCATAGCCCTTAAGTTGGCGTCTTTGCAGTTCCATGTTCTAGTTCTATGTTCTAGGCATGGTGTCTGGTTGTTATTTTGGCTTTTAGAAAACCTTGACCGAGACCCCTTCTTGGTTCAAGAATGGTATCAGAGCTTTAGTTTAGCACATTAATAATATAGTTATACCAGTAAAGTACCTTGAGGACAGAAGTCAGTCAACACAACTGATAAAAATCAACAAGATATAATACATAGGAGCAATAATAGCCGAGCAACAACTATTTAATGATGATCGTCTGACTCTCCTGTACCAGTCCAAGTTTATCAATGTGTATTCAGAATCCACATCAGGAGACCAGATGATATATATGAATACAAGATCAGCACTACAGGAGCAAAAGTTTTTGACGAAATCTACAACCAGATAGCAGAACAGATTACAGCAAAAGATAATGACAACTCATACTGGAATAGCTTAGGAGAAGAAGAGCCACACAACATAGATAACATGATGGATGCATGAAGACCACGTGAAGAATCCATCCAGCAGAACAGCCGCCAAATTTCTTGGCTCCATACGGCAGGAGCATATGAAAAGAAGAAAGATTTCAGTTTCATACGGCTAACGGATCCCCTAGGAAATCTAGAAAACAATAAGGGCATTATTGTCCAACCACTTTAATTTTGTCCTACTTTATAAATATTGTACCCATTTTGGGTTTATTTATAAGTCTCCCTATTTTTTTTGGGGCAGCTTTCTAATAAAAAAAGAAAGAATAATCAGCTTCGGCATTGAACTTGTACCGTATGAGATATATATTTGAAAATCAGATACAATAAAATCCCCAAAATCAAACCCACCATATTATCTCTTCATAAATATTAATAAATAAATAATTTTATTAATCCATTGACAGAAAGTCTTCTCTTCTTCGTTGCATGATAAAATAAATATATACAACGAACGAACGAGCTGTCTTACTTCCAAAATGGTCTTTCTGGACCAAGGCAACAACAATACTTTCATACATTGGGCCAGGCTTCACTGTTAACATAAGGAACACAAAGAACCACGACAATAGAGTCTGGCCCAAGAAGCCCAAACTCTAAATCTGCTTTGATAAAAATTCAAAATTTTAATAATATAGCCGGACGGCTATAATGTTAAATTATATTTGAATATTTTAATTGTATAACCGCGCGGCTATACGCTTTAATTATATTTTATTAATTGAATAGTATAGCCGAGCGGAGATACTCTTTAATTGTATTTTAATAGTATAGCCGCGCGGCTATATTCTTCAATTCGGCCTATTGAAACCTGCTCTGGTTGCTGATTTCATATAGTGGGCTTCCTCGCCTCGTTTTGCTAATTCCTATATCTCCATTGCCTCCAATCGGGCTCCCGCCCTTGTTTCAGCTCTGAATATTGACCACTATTTTGTTACATTTAGGGAAATCATGAAAACGATAATGCTCCTGTGAGAGTTTTATCAGCAGCTTTCGCTGATTTGCCTGGACCATAATTTAAATGGGAAAAGATGGATGCAGCGCCTGTAGCTCGCTTGGATGCGGCGGCTATGCAGATAAAGAATCTTCTATTCGTGTTTGCTGGATACGGTACCGTTGATTATGTGAGAACCTTGTATTGCTCATTAACTAAACTGTTTTTTATGTTATTAGCTACATCGGCTGAAGAAATTATAAAATAAAATAAAAACAAACAACGAAACCATGAAGAAACGGGAAATGGTTCTAGATTTTTTTAGCACAAACTGCTACATGAGAGAGAAAGGTTTCGATTCTATAGAGCATGCAGAGAATTGGATAAGGATGTCGAGATTTAAAAGAAGATGTGTTGTGTTGCAAGTGGATTAGGAATTGGTAGGAGCAGCTATCAAAGGAATTGGTGCTTTTATTTCTTGATGTGAGAGTTCGTTGATCATTAAAGCTCGTTGTTGGGAGTTGTACGTTGTGATTAGTGTTTTTGTGGATTCCAACGAGCTACTTCAACCCCATTGTTGTGGGTTTTTTTCTTCTTGATGTGAATTCTTGCCCGCATTGTTCTGTTTGTCAAATTATTTAAATTATATTCTTTAAATATATACAAATTATTTAAATATATTCTAATATTTAAAAGTAAATATAGTACAAATAATTTTATTCATTGAATAGAGTCTTCTTGTTGCGTGATAAATTATATAGAACGAGCTGTCTTGGTCTTACTAGCTAATAGCGCTATTAGTCTTGTCTGCATAAAGAAAGACGAAGGCAACAAGATAGACCTTCATAGACTGGCCCAGGCAGAGTCTGCCCAAAGAAGCCCAAGCTCTAAATCTGGGCCCTCGTCAAACATCTATACTTAACTAGTTCCGTTCAAGTTCAACCAATGGTGGGCTTCAAAACACAAACGAAATAAGAAAAGGGCCCCTCAACCCAAGTCAAGTTTGAAGATATGAACTTAGTCAAGTTGATTAGAACGACGGAGGTGCTCTCTCGCACCCGAATTCAAATTTTTCTACTCATAATTTAGATTAAATTAAAGTAGAATATCGCTTGTATAAAAGAAGGAAAAAACACTCAAGTCCAGCTTTGTTTTTGTTACATCAAGTAGAATATCGCCAAATGAAATTTTTTACGTGGTCATCCGTCAAACAAAGAAGCATAAAGGATAAAGTAGAATGAACAAATTAAAAAGAATAGCAGACGTGCCTTGGATTGGAGAGAAGCACTTTCTTTATTGCACTCAGCAGCAATCACCCTTTGGCCTTACACTAGCAATCACCCCAAGCATCTATTCTCTTTGCTTGTAGGGAACATATTTAATCATTTCAATTGTCCAATCCTCCCCCCACCATTATTAAATTCATGTCTTTTTAAATAGAAATCCAAAAGGAAATTGTTTACAAACTAACAAGTTATTAGTATATCTAAATTATTTGAATATAAAGCATTTCTGTACTAAAAACTGAAATACTTATCAGGAGATCATTTAGAGGTGCTTATTCAAACATAACCCTCATCATCAGCACCTTTAATGGTGAAATTTCATGTGTTCATGTGTAACTGTGTAACCCAACAAAACAGCTCAGTGTGTGGACCCCAAACTTGGCCGAGTAGGCAAGAAAGCAAGAGGAGGTGTCGCGTGCTAAAGCAACCAAATTTCTAAACCCATGACACGTAAGCACTCCGCTGTAACGCCACTACTATATTCCCGCGCCGTTTTCCTTCGCGCATAGCCAGAACCCATCCTTATCTCACCGACCCACGTCACCCACCCTCCGATGATATCCCCTTAACCCTTAATCACCCTTCATTTTGTAAAATGTCCCCGAAACGAGACCATCGTGCCTTTGCCCAAAGGTTATCGACCGTTAAAGGCCAATAACGGACGGCTCAGATCAACATCCTTGATACCAATACGCAACAAATTGGGTGAGCTTAGCTGGACCCCACTGGGTCAAAAACAGTGACAGGTCCTCTGTTTTTCTTGTTTTTAAAGAGACTTTCTTCTTTGGTGTTTCTTCACCAGCTTTCTCTCGCTCTCTTTCTCTTCTGCTGCTGCGAGCCTGCGATAATTAAACCGGTGAATACATTTTCTCTATTTGATTTAATTTTTCCGATTATTTGCTTTCACTTATAGGTAAGGTAACATGATAGTGAGCAACGGTTTCTCGTCTTTTGGTAGAAAATGGTACATCTTTTCTGCATTGTATTTTTTTGGTTGACATGAAATTTATGGTGGTTTTGATTTTGATCAAGTCAAGGGTTGCATGTTTCTAGTTGAGTGTTTTGTTTTCTTGTTAGTTTTTTAAAAGTTCAAATCATTGTTTTTCAGTGAGTTTGGGGTTTTGATGAGAAAACGACCAAAATGATGTTTTTATTATTATTTTTGAAGTAAGATTGTGGCCTGGCCTCGCATTATACTATATAAGCTAGTAACCTTTGTCTAAAGGCAGATGAAGCTGAATCAAGCTGAGGTTTGCTTTTCAAATGTCATATATTTAAATACTGTGTTTCTAATTGTCTATGATGTGAACACTATTTTCGTGTTTTAGAATTAGATTTTTCATTTATTGGTTTTTGTTGAACTGATAGGTCAGTATGGGAATCATTTTTAAAGCGGTTGTGTTGCCTCTGTTCCTTTCAAGCTTGTTGCTTTCTCTAGTTTCCTCTGCACCCAATGATGGGTTGTTTAGGATTGGACTCAAAAAGGTAAAATTGGACCCAAACAACAGGGTTGCTGCACAGCTGGAATCCAAGAATGTAGAAGCTTTGAGAGCCTCTATGAGAAAATACCATCTACCTGCTAATCTTGAAGACTCTGGGGATATTGATATTGTCTCACTAAAGAACTACTTGGATGCTCAGTACTATGGTGAGATTGCTATTGGTACTCCCCCTCAGACGTTCACTGTGATTTTTGACACCGGAAGCGCTAATCTGTGGGTTCCATCATCCAAGTGTCATTTCTCGGTGAGCTTTAACATTTATACTTTGCTGTAAATTTAAAAAAAGTGAAACTTATTGGATGTGTAAAGAACTTGGTCTGAGACAACAATATCATGGCTTTTCATTTGGGTGCAGGTTGCATGTTACTTCCATGCCAACTACAAGTCAGGCAAATCGAGTACATACAAGAAGAATGGTTTGTTGTGCTCACCCGTAACTGCTTCTAAAAATATGTTTTATAGATTGCATCATTCATTCAAAGGCTTTGGTTTAGAACAATCCTATCCAGATTAATGGTTCAGCAGAATCCTAATTTCTAAAACACAGTTTTTTGTTTGATAATGTGGTACAAACTGCAGATCCAACTTTAACTGGGAATGACAGGACAATTATCATGTGAATGCTGCAACTTTTGTTTTTGGGTTAACTGTATAGTATAATATTTGTCCGCTGCTGTGCAGGGACATCTGCTTCTATCCAGTATGGTACTGGAGCCATTTCAGGTTTCTATAGTAACGACAATGTTCAAGTTGGGGACATCGTTGTTGAAAACCAGGTAATCATAACTCCAAACTCCGTCCCCCCCTCTCACCTTATCTCTCCTCTCTCCCAGTCCAGTGTTTCGATTCAACTTCTCATTACTGGTTGTACATTTTCAGGACTTTATCGAAGCAACTAGTGAGCCTGGTCTCATATTTTTGGCTGCCAAGTTTGATGGTTTATTAGGACTTGGATTTCAAGAGATTTCGGTTGGAAACGCTGTCCCAGTGTGGTATGCACTTGTATCTATAATTTTCATTGATTAGTTTTTTTTATTTTCCAGAAACAAATAAATAAATAGGTTCATTATTCAGTATTCAGTGTTTGAGATGGGATACATATTATTTTAGGTACAATATGATTGAACAAGGTCTTATCAAGGAACCACTATTTTCCTTTTGGCTTAATCGTAATGCACAAGAAGAAGAAGGCGGTGAAATTGTGTTTGGCGGAGTTGATCCAAATCACTTTAAGGGCAAGCATACATATGTTCCTGTAACGAAGAAAGGCTACTGGCAGGTTGGTACTGAAACAATTATATCCAATATGGAAGTCTGATACTTTCTTTTCTTTTCTCTTCATATTATGGTGCCTTTATTTTGACCCAATTTTCTTACTCATTTCCCTCTTTTGGTAGTTTGACATGGGTGATGTTCTTATCGGTGGTAAACCAACTGGTATGTACCTTCTTGATGCCTAAAGCAGCGTACTTCAATAAAATGACAAACAATACAGTAAAAAGCGTGTGCACTAAATGTTATGTACATGGCCCCTTGCTTTTCTGACTTAACCATACTGCTGTTCAGGATATTGTTCTCGTGGCTGTTTTGCCGTTGCAGATTCAGGAACTTCTCTTTTGGCAGGTCCAACAGTATGTAATCCAATTTTTAATTGTTACTTTGATTTTCTGTTAATCAATTCTTTGGTTGTGCATGTTCCACCTGTATAACTTTGTCGAGCTTGTTTGATTAGCTAGTTCTTGTTCACCCTTTAACTTCTCAGGCTGAATAGAGAAATGAAGTTGTTTTGATTTGCACTTGAATAATTAAGTTCTCACACTTGTCAACTAGGCCAGTTATACATGAGCATGTTAATCACCTTCCTTCGCATATATAGATCTAATGAAGTACTTCTGTCCATTATATCCTTCTAGTTTCTGTTTGTGTTCTTTTTTTCTCTTTCTCCTTTTTCCCTTTTTGGTGCGTTGGTTATGGGAATTTTTATTGTTGAATCCACGACCCTGCATGTGAAAATTTTAGTGCCTTCATGAAATTCTTATATATGCTTTATTTATTTAGTGGCTGTGCCCTGTAGTTTTTCATTATAAACCTTTAAAATGAGAATTTTGAGCCCTTTTTTCTTCTTTTGTTTTTATCACTGCACTTAAAACTGCTTCTTTTTTTTTCCGGCAAAGTTTTGTGACTGCACTAGTAATGATTTTCGTCTTGATTAATTTCTCTCTCCCGCTCTACTTGAAGACTGTGATTACCATGATAAATCAAGCCATTGGAGCCGAGGGTGTTGTTAGCCAGGAATGCAAGGCAGTTGCTCAACAGTATGGGCAAACCATTATGAATCTGCTCTTGGCTGAGGTAAAAGTAACTGCTATTCTAGTTTACTTTTTTTTTTCCTTGTGAAATAAAATTCAGTTATAGATGCTTATATCTTGTCATGAGTGGAGCTGATCATAATTCACTTTGTCTTGCATATTTTATCCAACAGGCCCGACTAGACAAGGTTTGTTCCCAAATTGGATTGTGCACCTTTGATGGCACTCGTAGTGTTAGGTCAGCATAAAAAATGTTCTTTTATTTGGGCTTGCGCTCTTTATTCAATGCTTTATTTGAATTCCCTATATTTACTTTTTATGTTATTAGGGAACAAAACTGCGATGTCTGTCACTGTTGTCATTATGTGAAATTGGTTGCTGCCTTGGGTAATAAACTTGTTGGTTCATTGTTGTGTCTTTATAGTGTGGGCATTGAGAGTGTGGTGGATAAGAGCAACGGGAAATCTTCTGGCATTCTTCATGATGCTTCGTGCTCTGCTTGTGAGATGGCGGTTGTCTGGATGAAAAACCAACTTGGGCAGAACCAGACGCAAGATCGTATTTTGAACTACGTCAATGAGGTAAAGTAGTTGCATGATACTTGATCAAAATTTTACTAGAATTGTGTCTCTTTCTGGCTTTACAATAGTATACCTCTGCAGCTTTGTGAACGGATGCCAAGCCCAATGGGGCAATCTGCTGTTGACTGTGGAAAGCTTTCTTCCATGCCTAGTGTTTCCTTCACCATTGGTGGTAAAGTTTTTGAGCTCACCCCAAACGAGGTATGACAGCATCCAACTTATCCTTAGCTATGTGTTTGCCATTCCTTCTGATCTTTTATGTAATGCTATCTGGTTCCCCCAGGCTTAAGATCAGCGAATGAGGAATCTCATATTCTCTTTTAAAAGAATAGAAAAACAAGTGTTTGAATTCTAATTAAACCATTGTTTCTTGATCAATAGACTATAGTTTATATACGTTTTCATGACATATTGTTATGCTTGCCCTGTGGATTTACATGTTTAAAGTTGCAGTGAAGGCTACCTTTGCACTTAAACGCCCAAATTTTCTGTTTGTTTGAGCAGTACATACTTAAGGTGGGTGAGGGTCCTCAAGCTCAGTGCATAAGTGGCTTCACTAATATCGATATCCCTCCTCCCCGGGGACCTCTCTGGTATAATCATATAATTGAACACTTGGTCTTTTTGCCTCAAAGCGCATGTCATTGTTTGTCATGCTTTATAGATGGTGAAACTTTTGTTTTGATTCTCACTTGCGGCACTGCAATGCAGGATCTTGGGAGATATCTTCATGGGTCGCTACCACACCGTATTTGATTCTGGAAGAATGAGAGTTGGATTTGCAGAGGCAGCGTAAAGAACCTCTTCCCTGGGACCTTGTCTAAATTAGTTGTTGCTTGCGCATCTTGTTTACTTGCTGTCTGTGTATCTCTATGTAATTTGAAACTCGAAAGTTGAGGTGTTGGCCCCAGCCTAAATGTAGCGCTTGTGAATATAAGATAAGTGTTTGTAATCTTCAGTGTTATCTTGTAAGTTTGAGAGCAGAGAGTTGTTCATTAAAGAAAGGCATGAGCTGCTAAAGAGAGACAACTTGTCGATATTCTTCAAATTTAATCATGGCCAAAGAGTCGACAAGTACAGAAGAGATTAGCAAATGCAAGAGATTGCAAGATTATTTAAGAACCAAATCAGGACAGAAGTCTGAATGATAAGGGGGAAGCCTAGTGACATTATTTACTTCTTGTTCTCAAAGCCATGTATTGCGTAAAAGAAACTTGTTCACTTGCATCTCCAGAACCAAAAGCCACACGAGAATGATAGTTTGATGGGGTGGAGTGGAGGGGCGTTCCAGGCAGGAGCCCCCAACCCATTGGGGCTTGTGATGAAGATGAGGTGGGAGTAATACCAAAAACTTATGTTACGAAAAATAGGGAAATGTTTCTCCATTGGAAAGCCTAATTTATTATCTAGTCATATCAAAATAAATAAATAAATAGCGAATAGCTTAAACACAAGTTTCGTTAACCTTTTGTTGCTTGCTAGCATGAAGCACAATGTGGGGTCTGAAAAGAAGTGCCGAAAGCTGACAATAAAAGGAGAGGAGGTAAAAGGAGGTAAAGGAAGGCAAAGAAAGGAATGGGTAGGTGGCATGTGAAAAAAGAAAGGCAGCCAGCCGTTAAAATGATTGGGTTGCTTAGAAGGGAAGAAGAAGGAGGGACCTAAAATCACAGGGGTAAAGGCTGAGGCAAGGCAAGGCAAGGCATCAATCATCACTTCACACGCTCCTCATAAGTGCATGCACATTTCATATCATATTGCACAAGCAAAAGGCTTACGTCCAGAGCTTACAACCGCCGTGAACCGTCCAAATGAAAAAAAGAAAAAAGGTAACTGTGAGCTGAGCTCCAATACAAGGACTGCACTTGCAACTCACTTCGTACAATGACTCTTTTTTTGTAACGGACCAGACTGGTTGGTGGTGTTGATGTTGGTGTGTGAGAGAGAATGTGAGTTGGGTTTGGTTTGGCGGCTTATACAAGTTTATCCCAACTGTCCACTCAAGTCTCTAATGCTATGCACACAAAGCCTTTGCCTTTGGACTTGCTTGAGTTGGTTGCTCTGATCTCATTCAACCCCTTTCTTTATCTTATTCAGTTCATTCTCTTTTCCTTCTATATCATTTTCTCATTGATAAGAAAATGAGTTTGGCAAACTTGCAAGTCGGGAGCCTTTCAGACATGATACATATTATTCCTTCCTTTAAGAAAGGAGAAAAAGGACTTATTTTTAATGGGCACACATTCTCCATCAAACTTGGGATAAACAATAGTTGATCATTGCCTAGTGGCATTCTACTTGAGAGACTATTCAAACACCAAAGAGTCGTGAATTAAAGTCAACCTAATCTCCACACTTAAGCTAATAAGAATATCCCATGAAATGATCCAAATCCAATCCATTGTACTTGTGCATACACATACATGCATACATTCATGCGTGCATGCTCATTATCCATCAAGGAGTAAGGAGGACAACGGCAAGGAGACTTGCCTTGCCTCATTGATACGTCACCACTTGCACACCAAAACGCATAGAATTACTTTAATCATATTTAATCATATACCTCCTATCCTAAACCTAACCTAATCTAATCTTATCTAAGCTAAGCTAAGCTAAGCTAAACTAACCGCCGGCCAAACTAGTAACATTGCAATTTGCACCCTCCTTTTGCCACGTGGAAGCCTCACATGACTTGTAGAGAGACGGCGGCCGCCCATTGGTCCAAAAGCCGAAAGGCTGGAGAAAGGTTTTAGCCCAACTTAAAAGCCAAACTCATACCAGAGCAAACCCCACACTCTTCTCGCCACACCCCCTTCTTGTTCTCTGCCTCTCTCTCTCTGGCTTCTCTGCTTTCCCTGCCCTCTGCATATGCATATATAATTCAGCTCCTCCCACCAAACAAAAACAACACATACCATTTTACCTAACCTGTAAAATCTTCCCAATGGACTGGACCAGGGGACCAACCATTGGCCATGGCTCCTCTGCCACCGTCTCCATTGCCAAGTCTCATGGCTCCGGTGAGGTTTTCGCAGTCAAGTCAGCCAAGCTCTCACAGTCACACTCCCTTCAGATGGAGCAAACAATTCTGTCTACATTAAGCTCTGCCCAAATTGTATCATACAAAGGCTGCAACACCTCCACCGAGAACGGCACCGTCTTCTACAATCTCTTCCTCGAATACGCACCCGGAGGCACACTCTCTGACGCAATTCGAAGTCAAGGCGGGCGTCTAAACGAGGCGGCGATCAGATCCTACACGAGGCAAATTCTACTTGGGCTGCACCACCTTCACTCTAATCAAATTGCTCATTGCGACATTAAGGGTCAGAATGTTTTGGTCACAAATAATGGGGCGGACGTGAAGCTCGCTGACTTGGGTTGCGCCAAGCGCGTAAATTTTGATCATGGGTTGCCAATTGGGGGGACACCTGTGTACATGGCGCCGGAGGTGGCTCGCGGAGAGCAACAGGGACTCGCCGCCGATGTGTGGGCTCTGGGATGCACGGTGATCGAGATGGCCACCGGGCGGGCTACGTGGCCTTGTGTTTCCGACCCTGTATCGGCCATGTACAAAATCGGGTTTTCCGGTGAAGTGCCGGAGATACCAAGCTCTCTGTCGAAGCAAGGCAGGGACTTTGTCACCAAGTGTTTGATGAGGGACCCAATGGAGAGGTGGTCAGCTGGTGAGCTTCTCAAGCATGGATTTTTACTTGAGGCACCCAATTATTTGCCCAGTCCCACAACTGTGTTAGATCATGGTTTGTGGGAGGAGGAGTTTGATTTGGATTTGGAACACATTTGGGAACCGACCCATCAAAGTGGTTGCTCAAATTCAGCTAGGGAAAGGATCCGACTGTTGAGTGAAGGTAAAGCGGCGTCGTTTTTAGGAGTGACCAATTGGTCTTGTGATGATGAAGATACTTGGGTCACAGTGAGAAGCAACGACATTGAACATCCAGATACGACGCTCCATTGGAACGAATATGAAGCCAATGATATTTATGACGACAAGCCTCAGCCAACAAAAACAAATGCAAAACCTACTAGTGGTGGTGGGTTGGGTTTAGACACTAGTGAGGCAGCTAGCTTTAGCAGTAGACAGAGGAAGAAGAGCAGGGCTTGGATGACCTCCAAATGTAACCAATATGTCTTTTGTGGAAATCTGAATTTTGTAAACAAGGAATTAAGGTTGTTTATTGATCAGCTCCTTATAATTATACATTGTTTTCCTTCTCTTATTCTTTCACACAGCCTAGGCATGGCCCATCATACTTTCATTTCATAGTATTGTCTGTTTTGAAAAAGGGTTAGTTTTTTGGACACCCAAGATGTGTCTCTGGACACCCACCTGCCAAAAATTTAACCAAAATTTCCAAAATGGCAAAAAACTTTGTTTGGTTTGCTTTTGACATGCCCAATAGCCACATGTAAATTGTTGCGACTCTTGCAACTCTGGGTTTTACTGTGGATAGTATTACTACAGGCAAACCAAATACCACACGGACTACACTCTCTCCACCCATGGACACAAGAAGAATAAGTGATGCAAACAGTGTAGTGAATTTGTGAAACGCTTGCATATATAAGATCAAAGAAAATATAAAGACGAGATAAAATGTGGAAAACATATTCCCAAAGTGATATAAGAACTCAAACGTGAAAAGGAAAAATAAAAGTCCTCACTTTACATGTATTTTAATTCATTCACGTGAGGCATTTGAATGCACCACAAGACCTTCACACCATAGGATGAGAGGGGAAATGCCACTAAGGCCTACTAGGCCATTGCTAAAATTTAGAAATCAATTAAAATGTAGACCAACATTTTACGACAAATATTGGATTAGAATGAAGATTTCTTCGGATTCTTTGGAAATTAATTTTAAAAACCAAATATTCCTTCTGCCTAAGAAATTGGTTTTGTTGATTAAAAAACCACGTTCATAATATTTTATTTATAAAAAAAAGAAAGATAAACTAGATTAAACTAAAATGGACTGACAATTTATGCTTGTTGTCCATGAAATATTTTTACAAAACAGAAGTTAGGAGTAGGCGCATTATTAATATCAGTGTCTCAGCCTTCCAAATTGAAAAATAGAACTCCCTAATAACTGCCATGAAAAGTAAATAACTAAAAAACATCTTGAAAGGTCTGTAATCTCCCTAATTAATCTTGTTGACTACCTTGTGAGTCTGTGACAATCTCTCATTCTAATTGGCTTCTTAAGATCTTGGTCTCCTCAAGTAACTTATCATACTCAAGAATATCATCTTCTAAATCTTCCTTTAGATCAATAATATTAGCCTCTGTCTCTGTCTCGACTTCATATTCTAGTTGTTTAAGCTTGTTGTCATATGACTGCAACTGGCTCTTCAAGCTTTGGTTTTCCTCAACTACAACACATTGCTCAATGAGTGACTTTCCAAATAGTTTCCTTACATCATCAGTATTGGCTTCTGCAATACAAACCTCTCTCTCTTTGTTCTCAAGTTCAAATTCTAGTTGGTCCAACCTTATTCTCAATGATTGCAATTGCTTCTCTTTTTCTGCAAGAATACTACAGTGGTTGAGGGAAGCCTCTTTGGATCTTTTTTGTAAAACACTAACATAATTATTTTCAGCCAAAAACTCTTGGGTCCTTTCGTAAAGTTCATATTGTAGCTGTTGGTTTTCTTGCACTACAATATCTTTCTCAATATGCAACTCTTTCAATAAGTTACCTAGAGAAGTAATATTGGCTTCCGCAACATCAAGCTCTTCGGTTTTCATCCTAAGTTCATTTTCTACTTGGCTGAGCGTTGCTTTCCAGAACTGCAATTCGCAAACATGATCAAACCCTGTCTTCTTCTCGATTTCAGATTCTAGTGTTTGAACTTGTTGTCATATGACTGCAACTGGCTCTTCAAACTTCGGTTTTCCTTAAGTAACTCTCCATACAGGTTCCTTAGAGCATCATTTTTGGCTTTTGCAACATTAACCTCTTTCTCTTTGTTCTCAAGTTCAAATTTTAGTTGGTCCAGCCTTGTTCTCAATAATTGCAATTGCTTCTCTTTTTCAGGAAACAAACGATTGTGGTTGAGGAAAGCCTCTTCGGATCTTTTCTGTAGTGCACTAGCATAGTTATTTGCTGCCAAAACCTCTTGTGTCATTTCGTTAAGTTCATATTGTAGCTGTTGAAGTTTGATGTCTGATGATTTCAACTCATTCTTCAGACTTTGATTTTCCTGCACTACAATATCCTGCTCAATATGTAACTTGTTGAATAAGTTACTTAAAGAAGAATTATCAGCTTCTGCAACAACAAGCTCTTTGGTTTTGGTCCTAAGTTCGTATTCTACATGGTTCAGTTTTCTTCTCAAAAACTGCAATTGGTTTTCTTTTTCCTCAAGCAAACCATTGTCGTTCTCTTCGAATCTCTTGGGCAGTTTTGCCACAAACCTTATTTGTCTCTGAAATTTTCTGATATCCTGACATACTTCGTGCATCACAAAATCAAGAAATATGCATAATCCTGCAAGTGGACAAAAATATTTTAATTAACAAATCAGAAAGCATTATCAAATACAAACTCAAAAAAAAGAAAAAGAAAATAAAATCAGACATTGCCCTACAACACATGCAACAGTAGAGTTCAATTTTCCTGTTTCCCTTTTCACTGTGCCCACCCTGTTTATCCCCTATTCTTCTGACACCTGTCCTCTCTCTTAACATGAAACACAGCGCTGTTTAACTTTAAATAAAATGAAAAATAAAAAGACAGAATAAAATTAAAAGAAATTAAAAATAAAAAAAACAGAAACCCAACAGCGACCCAAGCAAAGATGCGACAGCCGACCCTAGCCTCTCTCTCTCTCGGTGAAGATCTGAATCTGAAGGTTTTGAGAGAAAACAGATCTGGAACAAGAAGCATGCGCCTTTCGTCATCACACTCTCGACTCTCGACTCTCGACTCTCTCACTACTAAATCCCAAAACAAAAACCCCAAAACGTTGGGAGAACTGAGAACTATTTTATTTTTTTATTTTTTGGTATAAAAAACTTTAAATTTTCGTTTTCTCCGTAGTAATCTCGAGGTGCGATTGTTCTCAGGCTTTGTCTCGTTGATGATCGACCGAACAAAGAAACAAGTTTAAAGACATTAAAAAATCCAAAAGGAACAGAGAGAGCTATGGCAGTGGTTGATGATGCATTCGAAGTAGGAGAAGAGGTCGGGTTGAGTTCAGACTATCTTGATATGGTACAGAAATTCAAAGAGAGAGAAAGGGAGGCTTGGGGCAGTGACGAGTAGAGGGGGCTGCAGCTAAGGTGTGCTGTTTGCGGAGGGTTGCAGAGAAGACGAACGATTTATTTATTTTTTTATATAAAAGGGAAGATGAAGATGAACGAATTATTTGATAAAATTTTAATAAAATTGACATATTAAACAGAGTTAACCTTCTGTTAGTTAACAGGACACGTGTTAGAAAAATAGGAGGGATGTATAATACAAAATCAAAATAAATAAAAATACTTAAAATATATCATGCTAGTTTATACTAGGGATTCTAATATTTACACACAGCTAATTAGGGATTTTTAAAGGGAGGGATGTATAATACAAAATCAAAATATAAAAATATAAAAAAAATCAACAATTCAATGAACATGAAACTATTCACCAAAACCACAACATATAGTGATTGAGCAAAGAAAAAACACTTACCAATGAGAATTAAATCAATGAAGTAGTCAAAGAACTGGGAGTAGCTGACGACATGCGATAAAGGCTTCTGAATCATCCTAACATAGTGCAGAAAACAGAACAACCTGAGCATGCTCTTAACAATAATGAGCCAAAACAATGGAACATGATTACTCCTCATAGCTAACATGTTCATATTTTCAGTGTTGATAATATCTCTAGAAAACTAGATTAGTTTTTGATGAATTGAAAGCTACAACGGATTATATATATGTATCAGAGTAGGCCTTATAGGCAATTTCCTTGATGTATTAGTAATTAAGGGTGAGTTAGGAATCCTATCAAAATAAGGAGACTAAAGGGAAAGGGAATGGGAAAGGGAAAAGGAAAGGGAAAGCTCCTTGAAGTGTTGCGCAGGAGTTCTGCAGCTGTTGCTCCTGTTGTGTTTTGTTTGGCTGTTGTGTTGGTTTGTCTCCTTTCCTTTTCAATAAAAGTGTGTTTCGATTCGACCAATAAAAAAAAGGGAAAGTTCTTACGTTAATTATAATTCCTATTGCTACTTGGTTGTGACAAGCTTTATCCCGTTTATCCGTCCTTTTCCTTCCATCAACAAGATTTGAAAAAAGTTGTAATAAATAGCTGTTAATTACTATCTTATCCTTAAATTGAAGATTTATTATTTGAATTTACTTAAGATTAATATAACAACATCAACATTTCATACCCTCGAGTTGACAATGAGAGTTCTATTATTTTAAACATATTTTTTTGGGTCCAAATATTTTAAACCTTTTTAGTAAAATTATAAGGTTTTCTTTACAACATTATATTTCAATATTAAAGAAGAAAATATAGTTTCTTAATTTGAGTAATTTTTCGGTGTGACGATTACACTATTACATGATATTACTACAACACTTGTTTCTATAACCTAAATCAATGATTTATCAACTCGCTCACACAAATTATAACACTTGAGTTACTTAAAATTTGTTATTTATTTCTCTCTCTCTGGTTCTAGTTTGTACGAAGTTTTATCAGAAATTAAATTGCTCTCTAGATCCATGTAGGGAGGTTAGTTGTCTTTGTTTAGTTTCTCTGGGCCATCTCTTGTTATGTTTTAGGCCCTCTTCGTTTTGTGCCTTTGTTGAATTATTTTTGACAATTTATATTGGTAACATTTATGGATAGTTTTTAGTTTTTTTTTTTTGGACAATGCGATATTCTAAACTACTCTAATGTTCAAGAAGGAAGTTTGAACTTGAGTGAGCGTAAAGAAGTGGACATGCTGCCATAGCCAATTGGCCAAACTCATGTTTGCCCAACACAAGTCATTCAAAATCATTAATCATCAAACACCATGTATGTGCTCGTAATTTGTGTCCAAATAGTTGCTAACTAGAAAATATACCTTTTTTTAATTAAAAAAACGTCTGCATATAAAAAATCAGGTAAGAATTCTCTATCATTAAGTTATTACGTTCAAAATGTATCACAACTTTTCAAGACAAAATTGAATAATGGATCCATTCTACTTCAACACTCAACTTCTAGTTACATTTATCACACAAAGTAGTAAGCCTACCTCTTCTCTCTTTTTCTTTTGTTCTTCTCTTTTCTATTCCATTTTCTCCGCAATTAGCATTTATGACAATGTAAATGTAATCAAATAAACCCATCTTATAGCACTCCAAAACAACCACTATGAAAAATAAATAACAAACAAAAAATCTCAAAAGGCGGGCAAAATCGCTTATGAATCTTTCTTACTACCTGAACGTGACATTTTCCGGTCCAACGACTTTAACTGGTTCTTTAAGTTTTGATTTTCCTCAAGTAATCGATCATATTCAAGAAGAAACCCTTCCGATTGTTTTCTTAGAGCAAGAACATTGGATTCTGCAGTATGAACGTCTTTTGTCTTTGTCTCAATTTCAGATTCTAGCTGTTTGAGTCTTGTGCGCAATGTAGCTATCTCATTCTCCAAGGCTTTGATCTCATCCAAACTGCTAGCTTTGCCATCCTCAGATCCTCTGTTCTGTTTCTTAATGGCTTCCATGCTCTTTCTTCGTATACGAAGTTCTCTAATATAGTGGTGTAGTCTGTCTATCATAAGAGCAAGAAATAGGAAGCATCCTGCAAGTGGGCAACACAAATGGGTTACTGCCTAACAAGATAATCAGTGAGCAAGAGTAAATCATGAAACATGAAACTCTGCTCTGAAATGAACAGCTAGTGAACAACAATGGTAACAATATGACCACAATGCAATCCACAAAACATTAGTTACCTCTTAAAACTACAAGACAAAGCACATATTTTCTGTTTTTTCCCTTCATGGTTGCAGTTAATATCTAACCATACTACTATTGACATAATGAAAACTGAAAAATGCATTAAACAAAGATAGAAAATGCAAGACTCTTGCTGCAAATAATATACTTCTATGCTAACACAACCTACACAAAAAATAACGGAGCTGATGCTATGATATTGATGTCTACAATATCAATGCTCTTTCCAGATAGAATGACTTATATTACCTTTCAAACCCTTCTCTTTTCTTTAACAAAAAACTTTAATTAAGAAAAAAAGAGTTTGATTTCTTGCTCTAAGGGGATGTATCAAGGTACCTAGGCTCATTACGGGCATTACTCATAATTGGCACAGAAATGAACGTGATGTAAAATTCACCAGTAGCTCTGATCATTACATCTCATCTCCAGCCAAACAAAATGGTGCCATGGTTTATCTAACTCTATATCAACAACTGTAATAGAGCATTCAAACAAATTGAAGTTTTTCTATCCAATCATGTGGTGAGTAAATACTGAGGAATATGAAATTCTCTATCTGCACATATGTTTTGGACAGCCCGTGAATTTGAAACCACTTAATTTACACTCAGGCCACCAACACTTCAATGCTTGGAATCAGATTTATAAGGGAGTAAAACAGGCAAAAGAAAATGGCTTTTCAGAAACAACTTAACAAGATCCAGAAAACATAGCTAATTTCACTTACCAGTTAGTGTCATTAACGAAACAGTGATTTAAATATATGAAGGCACATAGCTACAATCTTGGTCAGCCATCTCATTCCCCCATTCCATCAAGCACATTTCAATCAAAAATCATAAAGGAAAAACGACAATCAAACAAATGTACATTCAAGAAATCCACACTCAAATTAATATCAGAGAATGCCACAAAACAAAAAGTAAGACTTACCCAGATACCATAAAGTTGAAGTAATTGAACCCAAAAAAAGAGAAAAAAAATTGAAAAATTACCCAAGAGAGTGGCTTCAAGCAGGTGCTTGACCATGAGGACCTGATCGGTGGGACTAACAATAGCAGCTTTGTCGATCCGACTATTCTTGATCTTAATTATGCTGTAAACGCTAGTCATCAACGCCACAAGCACCGTTCCCGCCACGGTCTTGACCACAATGGGTCCACGGCCGCGCTTGATCTGATCCAGACCCAATATTACCAGCTTCCTAAATGGGGTCCTAAACAAAAACGCCAGTATCAGAGCCATCTCTGACAAAATCACTATGAACATTAGCTGAATCATCTTCCCAGACTTGTAGTTTTAGTGGGTAAACAGAGCATGCCAGTATAAGTGTGAAAGTTGAAAGCTTTAGGAAGCGTATGTCGGTTTAGTTGTTATTGAAGAAGGATGGAGGGTATGAAATGAAATGAAAGAGGGCAAATAAATCCTTTCTTCAACTATATTGGTGGTCAAAAAGTAATTCTTACCATAAATAAGGATAGAATAGTAAGATCATATACTAATACTAATATCTTTACGTAAATTAATTCCCTAGCTGAGAGACATCATGAAGGTCACGTTAGGTTAACCATAGATACAGATCCAAATCTCTCATGTTCATATTGCTTTACTGTACCATTTTTTACTGATTGGTTGGTTGGTGTCGATAACCCAGATCCATCATCAATGGCAGTTGGCGAGCAAAAAGCATAAAGCCTTTTGGCCTTTCGTTGGCCTTTACTTAACAAGCAAGCAGTTTATATAAGGGAATTGATTGATGGTGACAGATTTATATATCACTTGCCACTTGTGGCAAAGTGGCAAATTGGCAAATATATGTGGGTGGTGAAGGCAAAGACTTCCAAATTATGAGCTGATATTGCATTGCACGCCTGTCCATCTTTTAATCTAACGAAGTTGTGCAATGCATAAGAGAGAACTTTAATAACCAAGTAATGGAATTTTGAAATGTAGCATTCGAATTTCATAGTGGGCTGGATTGGGCCTACAATCATGGGTTCTTAGCCTTTGATCAAATGTCATATGGGCTAGCTCAGTTTGTTCGTGCAAGGCGATCCTACACAAGAGGAGAGAGACAAACATATAGGTGTAGCTCCGCCCTACACCTTGCAAACCAACAAGGGTGTGGGGAACAAGAATCGAGCTCAAACCCACTTACATAGAAGACTCTGATTTCATGTTAGACAATCATTAATCTCAAAAAACTTAATCTATCAGATAATGGACCAACAATGTATATCAAGCTGACACCACCTGATTTATTTGATTGTTAATCGAGTGAGACATGGTGATGATGTTTATGAACAAAGTTAAATGTTACATAATGTACAAATTACATCACACAACTAACCAAATTAGAAAGTGAACCAACGTATATAACACTAGAATAGCTTGCTTGCAAACTTTTCAGAGAAAACAGCAAGATCCTTGAGTTCTGATAGGCTCCTTCCCAGCTGCAAAGCCACCTTCATTTCAAACACCTGCCCATTCTCTCTTCTCTCAACTTGTTTCTCTTTCACATTTGATTCTATAGTCTCTTGCATGAGCCTAAAGAAACCAGCATTGCTTCTATACATTTCAACCACCATTCCAACTTGGCCACCATGCTCTAATGTGTTCACCACACTTGCTAAAGCTCCACAAATAACTCCTGCCATCACACCCCACACCCCATAAGTACCACTAGAACCCACAAAAGCAGACCCCAATGCTGCAAGGCCAGTTAATGTAGGGCCAGAGATGGCCATAACTCTGTTGATTTTTAAGGCCTTCTCAGTCAACTTCAAGTATTCTGGCACATCCTTGCTCTTCAAAACCCCAACTACCTCTATCATTTCCTCTTCCAATTTTTTACTCCAACCATTTCCATCTATTAATTTTCCTTCAGCCCCTTGAGCTCTTCTGTGATTTTGTTTTGGCCACCAGATTGTTGGTTCCACAGTTTCGGGGAATTTATCCAGCATTTCACCTAACAAAGGAAGTGGGTAGGCTCTGTCCAATGCCAAGACTTTCTCCATTGCTTCATTCACATCCACCATAGTATTTTCACTGTGAAGTGATAGTTTTGTTTGAATCTGGGCATGAAGCTGCTTGAACAATCTAGCTGCGTATCTCTGTTCTTCAGCAAGTTGGGATGGTTGGATTTTGTTCATCACCACCAACATTCCAGTGGCTGCTACATAAAGTATAGTGGAAGAGAGCTTGAGAGCCATGAACGGCGCTCGTGCTCCGGTTGTAACAGCAAAAGTGGCGGCGGCAATTCCTGCCATGGTTGCAGCAGCGAGAGTAATTGCATTGATGGACATCAGAAGGAGGTGGTTCCAATTGTCACGCTGTGCTCCAATATTCTTATGCATCTCCACTCTGTCTGCAATAGCCTCCATGATAGCATACAGCTTAGAAGTAACCATTGGATCATCAGAATGATTTGCACTGTTATTAGTTGGGACTTTGTAACCATTACTTGTGATGTCCAAGTTGTCAACCAAACTCCTGGATGGGAGCTTGGGAAGAGAAATTGGACTCACCTGGAATTTTGGTGCATTATTGGTGGTGGCTTTAATTGCTCCTCCTTTAGGAAAACGCATTTGATCAGGCGAACCCATCAAACAAAAGATGCTTGAAACTTGAAAGGTTGCCATATTTTCTTTTTGGCTCGATCAAACAGTCAAACTTAGGAGGTGGTTGTTGATAGTTTGAATATTATGCTCAACCTCTCATGGCTTATTTGATCACTTCTCATCTATTGTTTTTGGTCAACCACTTCTCCTCTTTGGGGTTTGAGCTTTGACACAATATTCAGTTTGGAGGGCTGGGCACCGGATATTAATAATGTGCCTACTCCTAACTTTTGTTAAAAATATTTCATGGACAACAAGAATAAATTGTCAGTCCATTTTAGTTTAATCTAGTTTATTTTTTTATATATAAATAAAATATTATGAACATGGTTTTTTAATAAACAAAACCAATTTCTTAGGCAGAAGGAATATTTGTTTTTTAAAATTAATTTTCAAAGAATCCAAAGAAATCTTCATTCCAATCCAATATTTGTCGTAAACTGTTGGTCTACATTTTAATTGATTTCTCAATTTTGGCAATGGCCTAGTAGGCCTTAGTGGCATTTCCCCTCTCATCCTATGGTGGGAAGGTCTTGTGGTTCATTCAAATGCCTCACGTGGATGAATTAAAATACATGTAAAGTGATGTACGGGTGCTTAATGTGCTCTCTATTGGTGCAAAGATGATGTGTTTTTCATCATCATAGTGGTGGCTGCTTCTTTATTTGCAATTGGCAATTCCACAGCATCTCTAAATCAGTCAAACTTACATAATCAGTTGATGAATTATATTTCTAAATCAGTCAAACTTACATAACCAGTTGATGAATTATATTTCAGAATCCTTCTTAGCGTTTAATCTTTGAACATCCTACTTTACTTTAATCTGTTATGGTAATCTTTCAAAGCCTTGCATTACAAGCATCGACTTGGGGATGCACACAATGTGTAATTAGCAAGTCATCCCAAAGTTCATTTTAGACACATCTCATACTCGTTTTGCAAAGAAAACAATGGTGAATCGGATTACGTATTTGGGGTCACGGTCAGTGTAATATTCAGCCCTCAATTCAAGGAGAGATGGCACAAGGTGGATAGATTATTCAAAGTTGCAATTCTAAATGAGTCGCTGTCCTTCATGGCTTATTTGCAACATAAGCAAAAGCTTTGTGGTTTATTATATGATATGACCCCTGCTTTGTGCTTTCAGGCTTTGAGCTGTCGCAATCACATGCAAATTGCAATGCAGGTGTGGTCTCCAACGCCGACAGGGTAAGCAATTTACAGCTTAGATTTCGAAGCGTTGCAGTTCATTGCAACAATATATAATGCAATGCAGCAGTCAATTCATACTTGCTTACCAAAAAATAATGGATAACACATTTAGTCATTTCGAATACTGTTCACAAGATCCAGCATGAAAAAAACAGGGCTTATATCTCTTTATGTAGACTTCATAATTGTTGAAGAAAGACCATCTGTACGTGGAGGGAGCACAAATTTGAGGCCAATCGAAAAATTTCCGTTGCTTCACTTTGCCTTTGGTCAGATCTTGCTTGTAAGTTTAGGAAAATTTCAGCCAGTTTGTTAATGAATCGGGAAAATTATCATCGTGGTATTCTAATCAGGTAGCAATAGAATTATAATCATCACGAGTCCAACCAGGTAGCAATAGGAATTATAATTAACACAAGAACTTTCCCTTTCCCTTTCCCTTTCTTCAATCTCCTTAGTTTGATAGGATTCCTAACTCACCCTTAATTACTAATGGATCAAGTAAATTGCCCATAAAATCTGATACATATATATAAACACAATCCTATGTAGCTTTCAATTCATCAAAAACTAATCTAGTTTTCTAGAGATATTCTCAACACTGAAAATATGAACATGTTAGCATTCTACTATGTTAGGATGATTCAGAAGTCTTTGTCGCGTGTCATCGGCTACTCCCAGTTCTTTGTCATTGATTTAATTCTCATTGGTAAGTGTTTTTAATTTGTCACTTCATGTTCATTGAATTGTTGATTATTTATTTATTTATTTATTTTGATTTTGTATTATACATCCCTCCCTTCAAAAATCCCTTAATTGTGCAGACTAGTATAAAAGCATGATATATTTTAAGTATTTATGCTAGATAACACATTTATTTCCGTAGAATGAATTGGCATGTTCTTCATTGTAGGCTAGACCAAGCTTGTTTGAAATTTCGTGATTTGTATTAATTTGAAAATTGAACTAGTATAGGAAGTTTGATTATAGTCTACGCAGAGCTAGCTAGAACCAACCAGGAACTGCCCTTGTTTGGATATGACCCAGGGCCTGCATCTGTTGTTGCTTTCAGGCTTTGAGCTGTCGCAATCACATGCAAATTGCAATGCAGGTGAATGAGGAAATCATCCAACGCCGACAGGGTAAGAACAATTTACAGCTTAGATTTCGAAGCGTTGCAGTTCATTGCAACAATATATAATGAAAACCAGCTTGATGCGGAAGCAATATTACTTCTTTGTCAAGTTGCATCAGTACTTGCTTTACGAAAAGACCGAGTTTTTGGTTGAAAATAAAATAATCCGAAAGCTTCCCTCAACCACGTGGTAGATAAAAAGAGAAGCAACACATTGAGAATTTAGTGAGAACAAAGAGAGAGAGGTTTGTTTGCAGAAGCCAATACTGATGTTGTAAGGAAACTGTCACTCATTGACAAGGTGTTGAGTTGAGGAAAACCAAAGCTTGAAGAGCCAGTTGCAGTCATATGACAACAAACTTAAACAACTAGAATATGAAGTCGAGACAGAGATAGAGGCTAATATTATTGATCTAAAGGAAGATTTAGAAGATGATATTCTTGAGTATGATCAGTTACTTGAGGAGACCAAGATCTTAAGAAGCCAATTAGAATGGGAGATTGTCACAGACTCACGAGGTAAGCCAACAAGATTAATTAAGGGGATTGCAAAACCTTTCAAGATGTTTTTTAGTTATTTACTTTCCATGGCAGTTGTTAGGGAGTTATATTTTTCAGTTTGGAAGGCTAAGGCACCGATATTAATAATGCGCCTACTCCTAACTATTGTTTTGTAAAAATATTTCATGGACAACAAGAATAAATTGTCAGTCCATTTTAGTTTAATCTAGTTTATATATATTTTTTAAAATAAAATATTATGAACGTGGTTTTTTAATAAACAAAACCAATTTCTTAGGCAGAAGGAATATTTGGTTTTTAAAATTAATTTCCAAAGAATCCGAAGAAATCTTCATTCTAATCCAATATTTATCGTAAACTGTTGGTCTACATTTTAATTGATTTCTCAATTTTAGCAATGGCCTAGTAGGCTTTAGTGGCATTTCCCCTCACATCCTATGGTGTGAAGGTCTTGTGGTTCATTCAAATGCCTCACGTGGATGAATTAAAATACATGTAAGGTGATGTACGGGTGCTTAATGTGCTCTCTATTGGTGCAAAGGTGATGTGTTTTTCATCATCATAGTGGTGGTTTCATCTTTATTTTCAATTGGCAATTCCACACTATCTCTAAATCAATCAAACTTACATAACCAATTGTTGAATTATATTTCAGAATCCTTCTTAGCGTTTAATCTTTGAACATCCTACTTTACTATAATTTGTTTTGGTAATCTTTTAAAGCCTTACATTACAAGCATCGACTTGGGGATGCACACAATGCGTAATTAGCAAGTCATCCCAACGTTCATTTTAGACACATCTCATACTCGTTTTGCAAAGGAAACAACGGTGCAAAGCGGGAACAGAGAACAGAACATGATTATGTATTCGGGGTCACGGTCAGTGTAATAAGCCCTCAATTCAAGGAGAGATGGCACAAGGTGGATAGATTATTCAAAGTTGCCATTCTATTAGAGAATGAGTCGCTGTCCTTCATGGCTTATTTGCAACATAAGCAAAAGCTTTGTGGTTTATTATATGATATGACCCCTGCTTTGTGCTTTGAGGCTTTGAGGCTTTGAGGCTTTGAGCTGTCGCAATCACATGCAAATTGCACAGGGTAAGCAATTTACAGCTTAGATTTGGAAGCGTTGCAGTTCATTGCAACAATATATAATGCAATGTAGCATGTCAATTCATACTTGCTTACCAAAAAATAATAAGCACAGATCACACATTTAGTCATTTCGAATACCGTTCACAAGATCCAGCATACATGAAAAAGGGATCCAGGGCTTATATCTGCTTTATGTAGACTTCATAATTGTTGAAGAGAGACCATCTGTGACTGGAAGTAACTTGGAGGGAGCACAAATTATCTGAGGCCAATCGAAAAATTTCCGTTGCTTCACTTAGCCTTTGGTAATGCCACAGATCTTGCTTGTAAGTTTAGGAAAATTCCCCTGAAAAAAGGAAAAAAAGCACAAGGCCAGCCAGTTTGTTAATGAATCGGGAAATATTATCAGGAACCAAAAACAACATGGATATTAATTATTATAGAGAAAAAAGGAGATTAAGCTTATAGCTTGTACCAGCCAAAAGCGACCAAGCTGTGGAAGACGACGCGTAGATGGAGAGGGACATACTGGTGATTTATCCAACCCAGAACAGGCCAGAACTGCATTTTCATCCGTCAAGGTTTAAAATGTGTTATGTTTCCTGATAAGGTGTTCCTAAAAAATCACAATGGAGACAGAATTATACCGTCCACGATGTGTATTGCACTGACGGGTAGTCCTTCTTAATTTTATTCTTTACATGCGTCCAGGGTCTTCCTGCGTTTCACATCTTTTCTTAGACAATAAGCAGCAAAGTTCACATAAGCTGTTACATTCATATCTGTCCCACATGCTAACATGACTCTTTTAGGCTGACTTTCTTTGAAAATTTCAGAGTTGTTTGACTAATAATATTATAATCTCAACGCTCAGATCTTAATTAAATTTAAGGGCTGCGAGGAACTACTGCATTCCAACTGTACTTCTCACATGCCAACATTTCAAACATAAAAAATTGATGATCACAAGTTTTGACATATTATATACTTACCCTCCACAACCAAGCCATAGTAAAGCATGAAAAGCAAGTTATTCCAAGGAGAAGATGTCAACTGTTCCACCAGCACCTGAAATAATTTAATTAGAAATTTTAGAACGACCAATAAAATCTTCTTTATGAGCACAACCTTTTTGGTTTAAGAAGAGGAAGAGATCAGAAGTTATGCCACTTAAATAACGATGGCTATAATTAATATGAAGTGTAGGAACCCATGACTCGGACTTCTGCAGCCATGTGGGGTTTCAATAGCTGGGGGAAAAGTCACTCCTTTTTACCATGGATTTCTCAATCAAAAACCAAAGCGTGTGAAGGCAAGTAGAGTAGCCTTACCTTCTTGGCTACTGTTTTTGAATCCTTCTTCCCCTTGAAAATCTTATCAAGTATTAAATGCAGGAAATGCCCAAATGGTCCCAGATAAACAGCTCCAAAAAGCTGCATGCAGAAATGCAAGGTTATAATGGACAACACATGTAATATTACTTGTACACATCAAAATTGACATATTAGCAATAGACATGTGTGCATATATAGCAAAAAAATTAAACCTTCTTTCCTTCAGCACATTAATACTTTTTAGGGCCAAGCAAATAGAGTCATGAAGATCCACCCAAACTTCTTACAGAATCTTCTCAGAAAAACAAGAACGTACATATCACCCAATAATGATTGTAATTATGACTGCATAATGAGTTTTAGTCATTATCCCTGACAACCATGCTGTATATTTTGCATTTTACTGGGATATTTTCTGTTTGCTACATTAATTTGTAAACAGGGTTAGTGATATTATCTTCTTTAACTGCATGCCTTAATCCAAAAACCCAGGTCAGGGGTCTGTGTGATATGCAGGGTGAGGTTTTAGGCATCCACCTGATTGAAGTGCCATCCAGTGTAATCATGTTCATAAGTGTTACGTTGGTCTTTCAGACCAAATCTAGCTCAGAACTTATTCTAATTAAGGTTGAGCAATGGCTATGAGTTTAGCCAAATGAAATGTGTGTGTGTGGCAATGATCAAATAGAAACAGCATCATTTAGCTACGGTAGGGAATTGGGATCTTTCCATTCATTTAGCTCAACTGCTTAGCATCCAATTATATAGAAGAAAGAATAACACAGTTGCGAGCGCATGCAAATCAAATATACAAATCCTTTATGTAATTGGAAAACCAAGAAACCAAAATAAAATGGGACCTTACCACTTTGAGAAGCAGCCGTCTTAACTGAAGTTTCTGGATGCCGGTGAGCTTCTGAGACACTATGTCACTGATCGCTGACAAAACCCCAGCTGTAATTGCCTGTTCGAAAAAGAAACGAAGGTATCACCAAAAATTCCCAATTAACAGCATTTGATGGCTAGGATAGAGAGACTAAATTAGCACAAGTACCAGTCATAATTGAGTTTAAAAGACAATATCTTTGAAAACCCAGATGAGAAAACAATCTAAAACTATAAAGAAAATCCTTTCTTTTGGCTTTCTTCCCTAAACTTTCTGGGCAACTAAGCGAGCAGGAGTTTAGACGGAAAACAGAGGAAATCAAGGTAAACCCATCACAAAATTGGACTGAAACAACAGAAGTGAGATTAACAGAGACATGGGATTTGACCTTAGTTCTGAGAGGATGATGCTGAAGCTGAAGCAAGTACTGCTGCAACCCCTTCTTTGCAATCGACCCCATGCTTTTCCTTGTTACAGAGTCTTCCAATTCTTGAGAGGAACTAACTCGTTGCGCTTTTCAGTTTGTAGTTTTGATTGAGTGAAATATCTCTAAGGCATTTAATTGTAGCTCAAGACTGTCAAGCTGAGATTTTGTTTGTATTGTATGTGTCCCTCCATGGCTGCGCCGGAGCGGAGTGCCCAATTATCAGGGGAGAGAGTATCTTTTGGGTTACTTCGCATATATTCTCCTTTTACGGTTTTTCCAATCACGGGCAAGCAGACCTTTTCTTCCTTTTAGGAACGGGTTCCGAATGTAAAGTTGGAAAATTGGAAAGTCAATTTAATCCGATCAAAATTGGAAACGCTCAAACCCTCATGGCGTCAAACCAAGCCTAAAAATGTTTTTTTTTTTTCAATTTTTTTAAAAATACAAGCAACAATCTAAATTATTCTAAATTAATCTAATTTACGGGAAAGGAGAATCAAACTTGGCTGCAATGGGGCGAACTCACCACCCTAAAAAATTTGTCTGACTTACGTATTCAAGCCTAAACCCGCTTTACCTTACAAAATTTGGTTTACTATTTTATTACATTTTGTTTTGTTATATTATGTGTGATTTGTGACAAGGAAAATTTAAAAAATAACAAAACAAAATGTAACAAAATAGTAAACCTCAACATATTTTAAAGCACTAATAGAAGCAACCGCACTATTCATTCAAGTGACAAGGATCGGAATGATACAAGTGTACCAAAAAAGAAAGACCAAATATTTAGGATATTATAATATAATGTTGAGGTTTGAAAACTAGTAGTTGGATAAATAAAAAAACTCAGTCCATCTTAAAAACCCAGTGAAGAGACCACTTCAATCAAATAGGAGGTCACAAAACTTGCAAGTTGCTAGCAGCTTATTAAATTGTTGACAAGGTGAAGTACCACGTAGGGTACCGCTACTGCATGTTTGCATGAGAGAGAGAGAGTGTGTGTGAAGCCTTGGTGGACCAAATCTTGAACAGAGAAAATTTAAAATAAGGGAATGGGTCAGGCTGCAGGTCAGCCAATGGGCTGAGTCTACTTTGCCCGTTCAAGCCGGTCAACATTTTCCAAATCTGACCTCTTCCTTTGGTTCAGTTTCAGCTGTCCTTCCCCACTATAAATAACACCGAATTGGACCTTCTATTTTCATCTCAAACTCCTCTCCTCCTACAACTACATCAACAACAACAGCAAGAAAGGCACCAAAGAGAAAAACTCAGATCCTCTCTGATTTCAATACTCTACTTCACAACCAAAGAGATCCAAGAAACAAGTTAAATGGCTTCCTTGCAAACTTCAACTCTCATTTTCTCTTCTTCTTTTTCTTCTTCATCCTGTTCTTCTTCAAGGAGATCAAATATCAATGCTGCTATCCATGTCCCCAAGCTCCCAAGAGTTCGCTTCGCAGTCCCAAAAACAGCAACAAAGCTAGTTCTTGAGGGGCTTCAATTGAGGGAACCAAAACATATCCTTGATAATGATTCATACAATAACCATTCTGCCACTCCAGCAACTCCTACAACCGCTACAACTCAGCTCTATGCAATCTTAGAAGCCGTAGCAGACAGAGTTGAGATGCACAACAACATTCGCGAGCAGCGCGACAACTGGAACACGCTTCTTCTCAACTCCATCAACATGATCACTCTCTCAGCTTCACTCATGGCTGGAATTGCAGGCACTGCAGCCGGTGCTGGAGTGTCCGTTTTGGCCTTGAACATCTCCTCCACTCTTTTGTTCTCTGCAGCCTCCGGAATGCTTCTTGTGATGAACAAGATCCAGCCTTCGCAGCTTGCTGAGGAACAGCGCAATGCCACAAGATTGTTCAAGCAGCTCCAGAGCCAAATCCAAACCATGCTTGCTCTTCATGATCCTACTGAACAAGATGTGAAGGACACTATGGAGAAGGTCTTGGCACTTGACAAAGCTTACCCACTTCCTTTGCTTGGAGCCATGCTTGAAAAGTTCCCTAAAAAATTTGAGCCAGCTGTTTGGTGGCCTAAAAATATTCAATCTCAAAAGCCAAGCAAACCCAACTCCCAGATGGGAAAGATTAATGGGTGGAGTGCTGAACTTGAAGAGGAAATGAGGGAAATTATTGAAGTGGTGAAGACGAAAGACATAGAAGACTATGAGAGACTGGGGAGCTTGGTGTTGAAGATCAACAAGATTTTGGCAATCTCAGGCCCTTTGCTAACTGGGGTTGCAGCCATTGGCTCTGCTTTTGTGGGCCATGGGTCAGCTAGTGCCATAGTGGCAGTGGCTGCAGGGTCATTGGCTAGCGCAGTTAATGCTTTTCAGCATGGTGGGCAAATTGGGATGGTGTTTGAGATGTATAGGAACTGCGCTGGCTTCTTCAACAAATTGGAGGATACAATTCAAGCCACACTTGAAGAACAAGATTTGGAAAAAAGAGAAAATGGGGAGTTGTTTGAAATGAAGGTTGCTATGCAATTGGGAAGAAGCTCGGATCAGCTTAGAGAACTTGCATTAAAATCAGCTTCATCTCGTCTCGAGGGAACATCCATAGATGAATTTGGTTGCAAGCTTTTCTAAGTAGTTCATCAAATGTTGTACAAACAGAAATAGGAAAATTCCTCTGATTCTTTGGTTCTTTTTAGAATGTAACAATAGATTCTTTGTACAATCATGTAACATAGAAGAATTAATGTTAACACAAATTTTTCACACTACAATATTCGCAGAAGAATGTGTTTGATTTTTTTGTTTCCGCATCATTTGCTGTCATGCATGACATAGAAACATTTAGTCTTTTGTTTTTTTTTTTATCTATCTAATTAAGCTTTGTTAAGTGTTCAAACAACCGTGTTCTGAGAGTCATTGACTTTTTAAACATAATTTATGTCCTTAATTTAAGAGGAGGGAGTTGTGAAGTTAGTAGTTGAACAAAATAAAGTTGTTTATAGCGTTTTGGAATATTTTTATCATCAAAACAACAAGAAACTGGTCTGGATTGGATGGCTTAGATTCACCGGAAATGTTGACTCTGAAACAATGTCTTACCATTGCATGGTTGGACTTGGCCCTGGAGTTGGGAGTCGCTCATAATAAATGGGGTAAGGGGACATTGCGGTCAATCTAATTCTCCCTAATAAATGTGTCCAGTCTTTTTCAAGGTTGTAATTTACGTCAGACTGATCTGTCCCGTCGATTATTATAACATGGTCAATCACATGTCGGTTTAAGCTATGAAAGTGTAAATATCAACAGTAAAGATCATCCAAGCTGCTAAGAGGTGGAACATAAACAACACAAGACAAAAGATAAATCCCATTCCATTCCAGATTCAGAGCAAGTGGAGAAAGGAAATTAGCATTGACAGAAACAGTCAAGTTTATCAAGAAATCAAAAGGGAAACATTAGAAAATCCCAGTGATGAAATACCGCACTTGGATTATGATGGCTTGTAGTATTTTGTAGGTACGAAAGGCATTTTTGTGACCGCTCCATCGTAGGCCTTTCCTCGGACAATAATCTTAACTTTGGTGCCAGCCTTGTGTGATCCAGATTTCACGTATCCCATGGCTATATTTTTCTTCAGGCAGGGGCTAAATCCTCCACTTGTGACTTCCCCAATGGTTTCACCTTTTTCATTTTGAATCTCGCTGTGGCTTCTAGCAGGTGGGCCTGAAGAGATGAAACCAGCACGCCGGATTGAAGGACCTTCCTCAAGTTGTTTGAGTATCAACTCAGCACCAAGAAAGCCACCTTCCGCTCTTCTCCTCTTCCCTATAGCCCATGTGAGTCCAGCCTCCACAGGTGTTACGTGTTGCTCCATATCATTGCCATACAAACACAACCCAGCTTCTAGCCGGAGACTATCACGAGCACCCAATCCTGTCAGCCTCACCTTCCCCTCAGATTTTTCCAAGATTGCTTTGGCAAGATCCACTGCATGTTCAGAAGGAACTGAAATTTCAAATCCATCTTCACCAGTGTACCTACAATGCTCAGTGAAAAGCGCAATCAAATGTCATTCATCGCTCACTCCAATAAAATAGGAGAAATGCCAAGTTGATGAAAACGGAAATAATAACATATTTGTAAACTAAACAGATATGAAAGTTGTTGACCAAAAAAAACAAACGGAAATGAAAGTTTGCAGTCTGAGGCCTGGATGCTTTGTTCAGATATCACCAAAGAAAAGCATAGAACAGAGTTAAATTGCTTCACTCATCATCTTCAATCATTTTCTTAGTAATCGCATTCACATCACACGAATGCATATGGAAGAACATACCCAGTCCTTGTGAGAAAGCAGTGCGCCCCATTGATATCCAAAATTCGGAACTCTCCAAAATACAACTTGCTCAAATCCTCTTTCGTCAAGTGTTGGAGAGTTGGAGCCGCAAGAGGTCCCTGCACAGAATAATTAATTTCCTCATTATACATTTTACTATACGAGATATTAATCAGCTATTGGAGCAAAATCAAACCATAAGAGATATTAATCAGCTATTTAAGCAAAATAAAACCATGCCCAATTGTCAGCCTGCTTCACTATTGTAAGCGCAACAGTTTTAACTGGTGAATTATTGGCCAAATCAGTCTAAGTAAGTTTCAATTGAGTTCAACAGTTCTAATTACCGTACTTAACTTAAACTTCTTTGAAATTGGTCTTTGATGTAAGAGAAAAGAAGCAGCAGTTGAATCAGACAAGTTTCAAATATGCAAAACTTGCAATCAAACAATCAGTTCTAGCAAAACGGAATATTTAGATTTAGTAGAAAGATAATAAGAATCAAAGGAAAAGGATTGACCTGGAGAGCTAGAAGAGATCTCTCATCATGGATGTGCCATGAGACATCTCCCCCTTTAGCCTTGAATGCCTTCATATGCTCTTCAATGTGAGCAAGATCTTTATCCCTACATCCAGCATTTACCACCAGGTATATATGGTCGTCAGTAACCTTGGTAATCACAGAGTCATCGATTGACCCTCCCTTCTCATTTGTAAAGACAGTGAGGGTCCCTGTTCCAGGGGCAAGTCCAGCAACATCAGCAATGACAAGCTTTTCAAGGAATGGAATGGAGTCCTTCCCCTTTAGGCTCAGCCCACACATATGGGAGACATCAAACAGGCTACCATTCTGCCTACAGTTTAGAGTGGAGTCCATGATTGAGTCCTTATACTGAATAGGCATGCCCCATCCAGCGAATGGCACCATCTTTCCGCCATTAGCAACATGGAAGTCATAGAGAACTGTCTTTTTGAGCTCAGCTTCCGAGGCAAAGTATCGGCGAGCTACAGCCTTCTTATCACCCTGAGCAACACGTCGGGTGATTGACTGGCCAAGTTGCCATAAACCCGCTCCTCTCATCTTAGCAGAAATATCTGATATGCATAATCATAGTGACTTTTAGGTCCATGTTACAAAATACAGATAGGTCTCAAACAACATAAATGATATACTATATCTTGTCCTATCACTAAGAGCTTTTCGAAATGGGGAACTAACTATTCAAGCTACATCCTCAAATCTCTCCAAGAACAATAATCAACCATAAAAAATGTTGCATCCCACTTCATATAGACTGGTTTATAGAGTTGCATTGAGACACTACCATTATCATCAAAATGAGATATAGATATATAGACTCTAAAGTCATCCAATGGTATAAAAACACAGTTGAGATGATCAAGCAGGTCCCTTTACAAACCACTGCTAAATACCACTATTAAACTATACATTTGAGAATCCACCGAGTCAAGTTAACAAATTTTAGACCACTGAAAAATGCTACTGACTCAATCAGATTCGATTATAAGAACAATCATGTTTTAACGCATTCCAATAAATCAGAGCATTATCATCATGTGGATCTCAATCATTCAGAACCATCAAAGAGTAAGCAAGCCAACCACACAGATCTCCTAATCTTACATAATTTAATCTGGAAAGGAAAACGAAAATACAAAAAGAAAAAGAGATGCTCAGGAAAACAAACCCAATGAAATGCAATTGCACATGCGAGAGAGAACGAGAAAACTCACATACGGAGACGTGGGTTGTCTCTGGTATCTGTTGTTCTTCAAATACAGGCAAATCTGAGAGCCCAAATGAGCATCTCCAAACTCAGAAAAACAGATTTAAAAAAGATGGGATTTTTATATATGTGAGTGTAAGTACGAGATACAGAGACAGATATGTTGATAAAATTTTAAGAAAAGAAAAAATGGTTGGTGGTATATAGTGGGTGGAGGAGGGTTTTCCCTTCCTAATCGAGTTCGAGACAACCAAAACACCCCATCGTTAGCGAGTGGTGATACCACTACCTGACAAAAGAACCCAATCTTCTATTCTTTGATGAAATGCTATCGCTTTCTCATTTCTCACTCCTCTTAGAAATCTTTTAGCTTTACCCAAAAATAAAAGAAATAATTTTTTTAGGGAAAAAAGTTTCAGTCTTTCACACAGTCTCAGTCACACCCAGATTCCCTTCTTGTGCATTTTGATGTATCAACGGCTGTGATGGTAGAGTCAGACACGACAGTATCTATGCCGCTCATCTCGTCCGAGGTTGACTAAAACTGTAGTAAAAGCGGGACCCACCAAGGAAGTTGTTTCGTTGGCCCTTGAATTGAGTACATAGGTATCCATATTGTGGAACTGAGGACAGGTGATCGCCTAACGACCAAAGTTGGTGAGGGCAGGGACATTCTGGACACCAATGGCAAGAGATTAGTAGTTGAGATGGGGATATGTTTTTGCTTAAGTTTGGGATGAAAGAATAAGCACATCCCAATGTTTTTTGGATATCAAATATATGTTGGTGTTTCTTTCTTTTTTTCATTTTATTTTTCTGAATATTAGATCTCATTTTAAATTCTGATAATAAAAAAAATATATCTCATTTTGAATCTTTGAACATGGTCCTGGATTGTGGTTAGCCCACTACTACAGTATAGTCCAAAAAAGCCCGGTACAATATTAGTCTCCTCCTGTATCCAATCCAACATTGGGCTAATAGAGTCCCATGGACCATATCTCCATCAATTTCTTACACAAGCGATACTGAAGAGCGGAAATTCAAAAACAGAACTTCCGATGCAGAGGTAATAACTCTTAATTATTTGAGCTACAAACTCCTTACTGTCTCACCATCCATTTCTACTTAAGAATCAATATCAAATCAGTATTGTCACTAATAATAATAAGAACAGAGAGGGAGAATAAATCAAAAGAGAACATTTAAATTGGGTAGCTTTTAATTATTCCATAGATCTAGTAGTACATCGACCACATGATAGTACAAAGTAACTATATAGCTAGCTAGCCAGCTACTATATATATATATATATATATATATATATATTAATACATGGGTTGCAGCCACAAGTTGAGAACCGGTGGAAGAATTAGTGCATACATATATAGAACACTCAAGGCGATCCACCACCAGCTCCTTGCCCTTCAACTGCAGACCCAGCCCCAGCTCCGGCTGCTGCATCAGATCCAGATCCAGCTCCAGCTCCAGTGCTAGTGCCAGATTCAGAACCGGAACTAGAACCGGAACTGGAACCCGACCCACTTTGACTCCCAAACCCACCAACATTACCACCATAGCCTACTCCACTTCCGAAGTCACCACCAAAACCTATGCCTTTACCTAATCCATATCCATAACCTGGAAACTTGTGATGGAAAAATGCATATGTCTTGGCCTCCTTAAAAGCACCAGCACCCTTTTTGCTCACATCCTCATTAACCATCCTGGCATATGTAGTGCCACTGATGAATATAAGCGCACCAACAAGCACAAACACCAAAACCTTAGTAGAGCTAGCCATCAGGAATCTATATATAAATAGATATTCTTCTTCTTATGTGAGAGAATATTTAAGCCAAAGATTTGTGATATTCGATTTGGGACATTTGGCTCTTCGGGACAAACGCTCCAATATATAGATGAAAGAACAAGAGTAGAGAAGCTGGTAGGTTGAAATTAGGGAAGATATATATATCCCACTTCATGTACATGAGTAACCTATATTTGTAGTTTTATCACGAAACATAAACATTCCCTTAATTGCTTTGTTTTTGCATGAAGTCAACTCATCTCTAACTGGCTTGGTTGAGAGAGAGGTTGAGAGAGAAGAGAGAACTACTTTCTAAAGTCAAATCACACACATTTTTCATCACAAGAGAAAATTTAAAATATATTCCTTACATATATATATCACACACACGTTGCTCAAAAGTCGGAAGAAAAATCACATGACATTTTTGTGACCAAGTTAATTGATAACAGTATTTTATAGTATTTTATATGTCACGCTATTTACATTTTTTTTTTGTCACTCGTACTTTGGAGAGCCTTATTTGTTAATTGTTATTGGATGAGTTTAATTTTATAGATTCACGTAGCAAGTAGTTCATATGTATAACTAGATATTGGAGGAGAATATTGCAAAATAAAAAAAGAGGGCACTTTTTTATGAAGTTTCCACATGGTCTCTATCGATTATGTGCATGAATATATAGTCTAAGTACTGAGAGTAAGCTCAAGAGAGACATCATTCATATCTGAATTCCCAGCAGCTTTGCTGAGCCTCAACAGCTCATGAGAAGCTTTCGGTGACGAGTTGAGTGATAGAGACATTCTTGCATCATTATTAGAAACTACTCTCATGCTACTTTCACTTTCTTCACATAATAATACATCTTCAAATTCTTTATGATTGCTCTTGCAACCTGCACTCACTAGCGACACAGCTTTTCCTTGATCATTGCTCTCCTGAAAAGTCATACGTAATTATATATGGAATATATTTGCACAAATATATAAAATAGCTGTTTGAGCCCAGAGAGACATAGCAGCTACAGAGAGAGAGAGAGAGAGAGAGAGAGAGAGTGGTACTTGTGCATCAGTGCATCTTTTGAGTAGATCCTTGAATATGATGAAGGAATTTGGATTCTGCTCCCTCGTCACTTTTTTCTCAATCCACATGGCTTGCTTCGTCTCATCTTTCCTGTAAAAATTAAGACCACATAAGTATAATTAAGGGAAATTATAGAGGGAGATAATATAATTAATTCAGAAATGAACCATTTTGGCAGTGGGCTGGTAGTGTTGAGATCAAGCTGTTCAATGTAGCAAGTTTGATTGCTTTGGGAGGGTCCATAGTTGTACATGTTTTGCATCCCATCGTTGCTTTGAAAATAACGAGGTTGATTGCTATTGATTGGTTTCAATAAGTTTGAGTTGTTTGGGTGCTCCAAGGCCTGGAACATACCATTCCTTTTTGCTGCCATAGCCGCTGCTGCAACAAAATATTATGTTCAATTCAATTATTATTAGCTAGAGCTTTATAAAGAATTACAGAGTCTCCTTAGCTTCCTTCAAAAGATGAAAAATTACAAAAGCATGGACCAAAAGTTTTCTTTCAAATTAGTCAAAGGGGGCATGCATGAGTTCATGAATAGAATATGCTCTGTACATGTGTACCTTGGATGCCTTGTTCATGCTTCATGCTCCTGTACATCTGTCCGTCACAAACCTCAACGTGAGAAAGAATGAACAAAAATAAAAATAATTAAAAAGCAAAAAAAAAGAAGGGGGATTTGAATTAATTAATCATCAGATTAATTACCTGAAGATGGCTTTTAACGTGAGATATGGTAAGGCCCTTCACATTCATGATCTGTAAAACCATCTTTGGAGTAGCTCCTGTAATTTTAATTAAGAACAATAAATCATATATTAATTATTATGTGAATGATATATATATATTATTTAACTAAGAGAGATGGAATTTAATTACTTTGTTCGCCGCCAAGCCTTTCGACTGCATGCACAAAACAGTGGTGAAGATCAGGTGTCCAACGGAGGCGAGGCATTTTCGAGCGAACATAAGGTCTCACCGGAGTTGACGACGACGACGGCGATTTCTGCAGGCCGCTTCTCTGATGATGATCAGCGGCAGCTAGCAAATGATGGTATAATACCAACCTCTGTCCAGCTTGATGATCGTCATCATCGCCATTGTCAACACAGGAAGATGGAGACCCCTTGAGAGAGCTCTTCATTGCCTAACTTGTTTGAGAGAGAGAGAGAGAGAGAGTGATGATATATATCAGATGAGGCCTCTGCACTGCAGGGGCTCAGCAAATTGAAAGAGAATAAATACAGAGATGACCAGTTGGTGAGAATTGTGTCCTTTAGCGGCAGCCTTTTTTTTTCTCAGGCTCAAAGGGATACTTAATTTTTAGTCCTTGGAGTTTCAATTGGGAAAAAGAAAAAAACTTTGGGACACACCCCACCCCACCCCCGCAGAATTTCAGTCCTGCGCAGAGGTTGTGTGGTTTTATGTTCAAAAATGCCTTCATGATTGGGTGAAAATGGAAAAACCCAACCCAAGCCATATATATTTTTATTACTGCTATATTTATTTTAGTATAGATTTTTATTACTGCTATACTGGGTTAAAAAAAAGAAAAAAAAGAAAAGAAGAAGAGATGATGTATTAAAAAGATTAAACAGGAATTATTAAAAAGTAGAGTGAGGTCAAGTCAATGTATAATTATTAATTAATATAATATAAATATTTTTTAAAAAAATATTTGTTGGGAGTCAATAGATGTGAAATAGTATGGGAATCAGCAAAGCAAACGTACGTTATAACAAGATAAATAAATAGGTTTGACAAGAAAACAAAGGAAAGGCAAACGTACGTTATATGATGAGCTGAGCAAGTTGCATGTCCTAAAGGAAACATACCAAAATAAGCAAGTTGCAAGTTGCATTGCCATCCAATCAAATAAATATATTTTCAAACCTGCTCCCTTCGCTCACTCCTCACTCTCACAGTCTCACTCTCCTCACCGGTCAAGCTCATTCCCTAATTCCAGCCGAAAAGACTTTTCACTCCTCCCTCATAAGTCACACATACAATTAAATTAACTAATGGATGACTCAAAGTCGCGTCTCTCATCACAATTCTGAAACGCAAGCAAGAAACAAACCCCGTTCAAAAGGGAAGTTATATCCGTATTACTCTATAATTTCTCCAAATCCCGACACATGCAAGCAATGGATGAGCACAATGAGGGAAGTGTGTGTTTGCAGATTTTGAAACGTAGACATGCTTCGCATGTCGGGCATTGCAGGCTGAGAGACACGTCGGGGATGAAAACGTCATTCACATTGGTGGGATGGGAATTTGGATGGAAGTTTCCTAATTAATTGATTTAATTTAATTCATGTGGACAAGACCAAAATGGCTGAAACCAAGTTCATGACATAAGCGGAACGTGGCCTCCATGGCCATGCCGTTTCAGTAACAGATCCAAAGTCGGAGAGGCGGTTTTGAATTGGAAGAATATTCTCTCTTTCTTCTCTCTGTGTGTCTGTCTCTGAGTCTTGAGTCTGTGTGGCATGCATTGGCAGAAGAAGCATAGGAGACGACAAGTGTTGTGTGACGTCGTAAGCAAAGCTTGTGGTATTTTTATATTGTATAATGATGGTGGAATGGAATGAATGAGAAAGTAGCAAAGCCAAACTTGTCATACAGCCAGGAAGCACAAAGCATAACACACACAATGCTGCGTTGCTTGCTGGCATCCGTTTCTTTACCGTCTATGCCGGTCTTCGGTGACCTTTCATTTTTTTTAATACAAGCCATAATGAAAAAGAGAAATCGAAAACAGAATTTCGAGTGCATAAATAACTGTTATTATTATTTATCTTTATTAAATTAACTCAATTTAGGATGATAAACTCGATTACTCTCTCGGAGTTATTGAAGTGGATAACCCATCTAGCAATAACAATATTGGAAGAAAAAAAATCTAGAAGCTCAAGAGGAGCTCCCAATGAAACGCGAATTGTTACAATTACAAGGATGCTCCTAAACTTAGGATAAAACTATGTCACCCTCTCGTGACAAAAATTGACCCAACTGAAGCATATATAGAATCTAATAGTTGAATGGTATGAGATTTCAGAGAGGCCTAGTGCGACGGCCTCTTGCCCTGCCACAAAGCAGAGCATTTCTTGGAATTGGGTATTCATCTCTCCATGAATTTGCAGGAGAGTAGACTCTCAGATAGAACTGCTGGCCCAAATACTGCCTGGCCCAGTTCTCAGACCTCACGTTCCACATTCCCACATTGTCCAGTGCCACGTATATTGCAGTCCATGACCTCGGATACACCTGCGCGCAACCAAACAAATCCCAAAATCAAACATTTAATAATAAATAAAAACAATCCAACCAATTAGTATTTTCTTACAAAAATCACAATACCTGAGTTGTGCTACGTGCAACTGTGTCTCTCAAATTGTAACGTGCTCTACTTGCTGGTGTCCACTGTCCTCCATCCATCCTGCAAGATTTTATCCCACCAATTAATGTCAAAATCACTCAAGCATATAAGACACAATAAATAATTTTAACGCCTGGTTTTAGAACTATACGCATGATCTTACCCCATTACAAAGAATGAATAAGCCATCAATGTGCCATGACTGCACGGTGTCTTCCCAATTCTGGAACACAATCTCAACGTACTCTCGGAAATTCGCGTGCATGACGGAGGTCTGGAGGTAGCCGCTTCCCCCTGTGGGGTTGGTAGGTATGCTTCCAACGCTGAAAATCCCCGGAATCTTGAAGTAGTCAGCAAGTTTTAAAGGAGTGTCTGGTTGAACATATGAGACACTATTGACAGCAAACCTCTGCTTCCCATTGATATAAGGAGCAGAGTTTGCAAGCATGATTGTCCGGGCAGGCTTGATCAATCCGTAGTGGTAGGAGCCTTGGGGATTAGGCCTTGGTCCACTTGCTGTCAAGTTCGAGCTGGTTCAAACACCAACAAAATGATCAAACTTGGATTTCAATCAGATTTTCAAAAGCATTGTATGTGTAAAGACATATTTATGTGTTATGCTGATATAATGTAGCAGAGAATTTGAAGTACCGGATAGATCTTGCCTGGCTGAGGGACCAAGCAACCTGTGTGCTAGGACCCCAAGGGAGAGGACCTGAAACTCCCTTGCGCGAATTGCTGTAGTGAAGAACGGCTGTTGTGGTGAGTACCCGAGGGGTGAAGCGCGAAGAGACAACGACGTAGTAGTCCTGGACAGGCTGATCAGCTGTGACCAGGACAGAATAGGACTGTCCAAGATGGATGTCAAGGGAGTCATAGATGTTCTGGAGTGTATGAGACCCTTCTACCTCAACCAGTTTCAACTTGTGTCCCTGAATTCTGAAGTTAATGGATGTTGTAAGCCCCACATTTGATATCCTGAACCTATATGTCCTCCCTGCACACAAATTATTGAAACAATGAGGTGCCAATTGTGCCTTTAGTTATAAGCACATGCAAATAAACAGTTACCCAAATGGAAGCTGATAAATTCAAAGAAAGAGCTCTGTTTGTTGAAGGGATACAAAGAAGAAGAGATGTTCATTTTAGAATACCTTGATCAACAGTAAATGTGTATCCATTCCAGCCACGACCATTGATAAGAAGCCCATCAGGGGAGGGAAGATTGCGACCAAACTCCAAGAAGCTTCGTCTCAGTATCTAAATTTCCGAGAAGAGAACATTATAAATATATATGTATATATACATGATGAGGAACAAAATTTGAATATTAATAAAACCAAAATATAAACAAGTTATGTGACATAATAGAATGCTTAGTTGCTTACATAATGATTAGTCTTATACCAGTCACCAGCTAATACAGTGAAGTCTCCAGCAGGATTAGGGAAAGGAACCGGAATCTTAGGACGGCTCCAGATTCTGATGCCGCCAAACCCTCCAGCTGCTTTGTGGAACAAAAAGGACGGGAAGTAGAAAAAGCTACCAATCTGATCCTTGACTTGGATATTGTAAGTGAAGTTCTTCCCTGGTAGGATTGGACAGTTTGTGCCATAAACTCCATCCTGCCATGAGTTCCTTCTCTGCTGTATACCATCCCTACAGAAGAAACAGTCAGATTGAAACTCAATAGTGTCACTTAAAAGGTTAGCAACTTAATGCATCACTTGATCATAAACATAAGACAGATTTTACTATTTATTCTTTCAAAAAGGTTTTGCCCTCCAAAATTTTATATCATCAAACTGAAGTTGGATGCATAAAGGAAGCCACCAGCAAATTATTTACAATGTGGCAGATCAAAAATCAACAAACTAGTAGTTTCAACTAACAGTCTCCTTCTAACGCATTGAACGTGGAAGCCCCCTCCACCTCTCTACTACACCAAGTTAGACTTGATTGAATGCTGGTTTTGCTTGTCATAAATCAAGGATCTGACAGCACGTGAAGTTAGATCTACTCTGGCTTGTGGGGCTAAACAGTAAATGCACTCTTTGGATGTCAATGTTTTCCACATTTAACAGCTGACATGCGTGCAGATGGCAATTCTGCGAAAATGGTAAATCAAGAGATATTTTACTAGATTTGTGCCCATTTTTACTAACAAATGTCTAGACTTGGTTCAAGTAATTACTCAAGTTTGATCTAGTTATAAACCGGACAGGGATATAACGCAGACGGGCTCACTATCTAGGTCTGAGTAACACTTGTTTATTTATAGAATATGATGTAGTTCGTGGTGTGGTCATGTCTGTGGACAGGAAGAGATGGAGCATGTGAAGGATCAGATTTCACAATACGAGGCCAGTCCCAGTTGCACATACATAATTATCATGCAGTGTGGTGTGGCATGGCCAAACATGCAATAGGTTTTTTGAGATAAGAGGTAATTTAATTTGATAACTGAGATTTTAACATTAAAACAACATTCCAAACAAAGTCATATCCTCAAATGAATGTCCGTACCATGTCTTAATAAACCCAAACCGACAGAAAGCGACTGAAAGGGTCAAAGTTGCTTAATTACTTTGTAAGAGTTTTCTTTTGGGTAATGATTTCCCCACTCCTATTTTATCCACTTACACTCCTTTTTTAGGAGTGGAGAAATCACCACTCTTTCTTTTTATGAACAAAAACTCCCTTTATAATCAATATCAAGGATATGCAGCATATTCTAACCTACGGCCAACTTTACTAAACGAACCCCAACTTCATTCACATGCTTAATAGACGCATGAGTTATTCTTACTTATCATGTATGTAAGAGAATTATTCTAATTTCTATATGAAAGTCAAGTTTTGCAGCCATAGATCTGGTAGAGTAGAGGCTGATGAAACTTTTTAAGTTTCGACACAAAACATTTTATCGTTGCTCTGTTTAGTAGCTGAGACTACGGAGGGAAACCGAAAAAAAGAAAAGCATTTTGGAATTATATGCTTTACCCCAGATTCAGAACATAATTACTTTCTTTTATTTTCTCAGAAAACAAACACAATTTTCTATATATAAAAAAAGACTATAAAAACTGGAAGACAGAAACAGAGTATTTTACCAAGAAATGAGGAATGGTTCACGTAGGTAGTTGAACACGCTGATGACCAAGTTATCGTTTGTCACAGCATCGATCTGAGGCCCTGGAAATTGCCCATTGATCAAGATCCCCTGCAACAGTCATTCAAATTCAACCCACTAATCAGAAACTCCACAGACGTTGTTTTTTACTCAGAAAGAAAAGAACTTCATTTGCTCCCAAGACCAGCACAAATGCTTGAAAGATAATCGCTTTCTGTCTCAACTAGTAAAGAACAGTTTTGAAAGCTGCAATGAAGTAAAAAAGCCAAAAGTACCTGTTGCTTAACACCAAGAGGATAAATGTCACCATAAGTGATTTTCCAAGTGAAGAGCCTATATGGGTCTTCACCATTAACGCCATTAACAAGAAACAGAACCAAAACAATGGCAAAAGAAAGAAGCTTGCATTCTCTCATTTTCTGTTCTAGCAAACTAAAACAAGTTAAAAATGTTTCTTATTTAGATCTAGAGAGAGAGAGAGAGAGAGAGAGAGAGAGAAGAGAGAGTTCAAAGTAGACTTGGTGAGGTAACCAAATGGATCCCTCTCTCGCCAAATCTAACTATGAATCTTTCTCAATTTATCTCTTCCTATCAATGTGGTGCTTTTGTGAGCAGAGCTTAGCTCATAAGCTCATTTTTGTATGCGAGTAAGAGAACAGTAGATGATGGCTCTTGTGAGCTGTCATCAGTGATTTCAAGTCCAGTGCGTGAAGTGAAGTGGTGCATGTGAATGTTCATAGTCCAATCATGGACCGTTGAATTTTAGGTGGGCCCAAAATGAAGGTGTGACGCCCAACTCTTGTCGACAGTTTCTGATTGGCCAGTAACTTTTGGTGTGCAAGGGGAACTTGTGGTAACAAAATGGAATTGTCCAGTTACTTTTACCAACTTACCCCCCGTCACGTGCAGTTGTATTTTATTTTATAATATACTTCTGTACCTGCAGCCTAAAGACAAAAAAAAAGAGTTAAAAATATATTATTTCACTCAGATAGTCAGATTATTTTACAGTTTTACTCTACTTTTCAAGGAGTGAGTCGTCACATTCAAGATATTAAATTCCCATTTGCAGACGAGAGAGAAATTAAAAATCTCTGGTTTGATGATTCAGTAGCATCAGACAAATCAAATTTTAACATAATAATAATTTTATTAAAATTTTGCCACAAGTGCAGCATCAGTAATATTTTTGAGATCGCATAAGCATTTGTCTGAAGAAGTTGTGTAGATTAATGCATGTTCAAAAACTACCCTCGCTGCATTTGTTTGTTTTTTCTTTCCATTTATGGACATTGTCACAGTCCTATGTTATGCTTCAACTATGCAGACACATTGGTGACATAATCTAGAGAAGGCTGTTCTTGTTTCAAAGACTTTGATTCGATTCTTATTATATAATATATACATTAAATCCCATAGAAACCAACGACTGGCCGTGGATCAATCAAATTAGCTTTAATAGCTCATAATGTGGCACTTGCCATCATTTTCTGCATTATAATCTAGAACTATTCTATAAAGATTAAGAGGAAAGGTGAAGAAATTTGTCTGTTTCTGCTATGGCAAAGAAGAAACTGAAACTGAGGAACCAAGATCCCTATGTAAGTTAATCATGTTCCCATGCTGCTATGCATATTACTCTCTCATCATTTTCCGTGTTTTTTTTTGGGTGTGTGTGTGTCTGAATTTGGGTATTTTGCTTAGGTTATACTGGACAATGGGTTGGTAAAGCTTACAATTTTGAGGCCTCAAGGGTACTTAACTGGCATCAGTTATGGAGGAATGGACAACCTTTTAGATATCAAGTCAAATGAATCTAGCAGAGGGTAAAAACCTTCATGCATATCTGATTCTCAGTATTCTTTAATAAAGATGGTTCTGACCAATTGAACTGTGAGAATTAACAGGAGTGTTGATAATTTGGCAAGATTTTATACATAATCATAAGATAACAACATGGTTTTTTTAATTTGAAACACTCATCTGTGTTCATTAGATACTGGGATATCAACTGGAGTTTGCCAGGAGGTCAAGACATATACACCTTGTATGCTTTTTCTTTCCTCTGAGATGAAGTATCTTCGATAGTTTCGATTTGTACTTGCCTTTTACCCTATATATGAAAAAAGTCAAACAGTCTAACTACACATTGAGCACGCTGAATTATGTACATTTCAGACTGAAAGGTGCTGAATATAGCGTTGTCCATGAGAGCAATGACAGCTTAGAGATTTCATTCAAGAACACCTATAATCCATCATCAGCTCAAGGTGTCAAATTGCCGCTAAGTGTAGATATAAGGTTGTACTTTATTAACATAAGTCTTCTTGTCGTCACTTTTATGATATTGTCATAGTTTAATTTGTTATGGTTTTCATGATCAAATGATGAATTTTCAGGTACATATTAAGGACCGGTGTTTCAGGCTTCTACAGTTATGCAATATATGAGCGCCCTTCTGGATGTCCTGCTTTTGATCTTGCTCAGACAAGGATGGTGTACAAGTTGCGAAGAGAGAAGTAAAATCATTCTATTTATTTCCTATTTTGAGTTTCCAAGTGAATTGGTTCTTGTCAATGATTTTACATTGATTGAACTTGTGTTAGGTTCCACTACATGGCAATAACAGATGAAAAACAAAGGATAATGCCAATGCCTGAAGATCTGCTTCCAGGCAGAGGCAAACAACTAATTGTACCTGAATCAGTTTTGCTAGTAAATCCCATCAATCCCGATCTCAAAGGCGAGGTGTGTACCTGAAATATTTTATTGTGTGTTTCTGCACAATGCATGTATGCTGCATTGAATTTCGATAAAAAATTCCGAACTCTGCTATATGAGACTGGATGCAGGTTGACGATAAGTATCAGTATTCAATGGACAACAAAGATGGTGGAGTCCATGGATGGATAAGTTCTGGCCCCATTATAGGATTTTGGGTCATCTTTCCCAGCCAGGAGTTTCGCAATGGAGGCCCTACAAGCAAAATCTCACAGTCCACACTGGTCCAACCTGCCTTGCTGTAAAAGTCTATCACTCTAAAACTATCTATATATATTCACAAAATCTTAGAAACTCACCTGGATGATGTAAGCAATTCTATCTGGTGCAACAGATGCTTCATGGCACCCATTATATTGGGGAAGATATATTAGCTCATTTTAAAGAGGGAGAGACTTGGACTAAAGTGTTTGGCCCCTTCTTTGTATACCTTAACTCAACCCCAGATGTATCAAGGGCACATAATTTATGGATAGATGCGAAAAAACAGGTACTAATTCATTTCCAGCAAACCATGTTTAACGTCAGTAAAACTAGACCTCCTCTTTTGTGTTTGTTGAAAACCTTAAATGCAGACTAACTGGTAAATTTTGTACTTCGCTCATCCTAGAGGTTGTTTGAAGAGACGGCGTGGCCTTATGATTTTGTCTCATCACCCTACTATGTTGCTGCTAAAGAGCGTGGTTCGGTTTCAGGAAGATTATTCGCCCAGGACAGGTTAGTACCAACAAATGGGGATTTCTGTCTAACCAAACCCTTCCATGGCACAACTGATTCTATGGTAATCAGTATTATTGTTTATGTTTATTTTGTACATGGCCCCAGGTATGTTTCTGGTTCTCTCATTCCTGCTAAATATGCATATGTTGGCCTATCAGTTGCAACAACTGAAGGATCCTGGCAAACAGAAAGCAAGGTAATTACTAACCATTCTTACCCTGCAAAACATGCATATGTTGATCTTCCACTTTTGTTCTTGGCACAACCAATCTTAAGACTTCCTAACAGACTACAAGCTTGAGGCACATGTAACCTTCTTAATTTGACATTTAGATTTCAATTCTATGCAGGACTATCAGTTTTGGGTAGAAACAGATTACACCGGAAACTTCACCATCAAGAATGTTATCCCTGGAGTATATGGACTTCATGGCTGGATCCCTGGTTTCCCAGGTGATTACCTTGGCAAAGAACATATCACCATCTCCGCAGGTACTTTCTACAGCAGAAGTTTCTGTGGATGAGGAGGCTATCTTCCATTCTTATAGGATTCCAGTTCAATGTCAAATCATGCGATACAGTTAGCTAAACATATCAACTTATGGTTGACTAGTACTCATCATGTAATGTCATATTTCATTGGTTTTCCAAAATTCCCCAGGATCACAAACACAACTTGGAAATCTGACCTATGTTCCCCCAAGAGATGGTCCAACTCTCTGGGAGATTGGCTTCCCCGATCGAACGGCCATAGGTTACTATGTTCCTGATGTGAACCCAATGTATGTCAACAAGCTGTTCCTTAACAGCCCTGAAAAGTAAGTGAACTCATCCCTTCCCTAAAAATGAAACTAAATTGAACTCTTATTTTATGTTTGATATTCGCTTTACATTACAGGTTTAGACAATATGGCTTGTGGGACAGATACACTGATGTACACCGTCAATTTGACCAGACCTTCACAATAGGCAGCAGTAATCCAAAAAATGACTGGTTCTTTGCTCATGTAGACAGGTCTTTCCTTCTTTCCTTTCCGCCATGAATAATGCATACATTGGTTATTTGCAATACAAAACCAGAAACGTTGCCATCATTCAATAAAAGCAGCCTAAATCTTCATAGACAAAAATGCTTTCATTCAAATTTAACTGTATGAAATAAAGTATGTGCTTGATATAAATAATTTGACTTTTGCAGGAGGGGGGCAGATAATAAATACCTTCCAACAACATGGACAATCAAGTTCAACCTCAACTCTGTAACTACTGGCACATACAAGCTGAGACTGGCAATTGCTTCAGCAACCCGCTCAGACCTGAAAGTATGGATGGCAAAAGTTCAAGAAAAAGAAAACTATTGAACTGTTTCAAAAGCCATAAAAATGAAAAACTTCTCACCTGATTTGGAAAACCAAAGCACTACAAGTCCTGAATAGTTTCTTTCAACAAATTGCATTTGTGTTTGTTCATGAACTTTTCTTAAGTAGTTAGTAATTGCTAGAATTCCCAATAATTAGAAATGCATAAACAACATGTCATTAAATTTACTAATTTCAACAAGTTTACCCTTACTTCTGAGCTGCAGGCCCATGTTAATGATATGGATATAGAGCACCTGGTGTTTCAAGTTTTGAACTTGGGTACAGATAACACAGTTTGTCGACACGGAATTCATGGACTCTACCGGCTTTTCAGCTGTGATATTTCGTCATCATTTCTGGTTAAGGGAGATAACTCCATATTTCTTACACAAGCTAGGGGTGGTGATGCACTCTGTGGAGTTCTATATGACTATGTAAGACTGGAGGCTCCTGCAACCGCAGAGAGATCTGAATTATCAACATTGGCTTGATGACGGTGCCTCTATCAAACACAAAAGCGTTTCAAACCATTTTACAGCAAGCGAGTGTTTCTCAAAGATGTTCTTCATAATACAGAAACCTTGTTAATAAAAGAAGCACATAACCTCATCATTTCATTCTTTTTATGTTATTTAAGTTGTATATATTTATCTTCTACATTACCCATTTCTAGTAACGAAAACATGTTTTTTCTATCACTTTTATGTGTTTCAGTTTCCTCCCCATTATTTATGTTGTAATAAGCATATTCAGTTTTGAGAGGGGGGAATTAATTAGAAAATATATAAGAAAGTCATTGTTCATAACAAGAATCTGAAGATAATAAACAAAATACAAGCCATTCAGTTTGGGAGTTGCATTTTAAGTGAACGATTTCATCAATGAAACTTCAGACAAAATGTAAATGCAACAATCCAACTTCCATATCATATTCATATGCAATCTATACTCAAAATACCATGCAAGGCATGCATGGCAGGATTGCCAGTCGGCCACAAGAGAAAGGTCGGTGCGCACACGATAAATTCTATCATTTATGTCACCAAACTGACATCACTGGCTACAGATTGTCAAAAGCAAGCCGTAGTGATCGCTAGGCAAAACAGGGAGCTCCAGCTTCTTGATCTCCGTCCTCACTTTTTTTTCCTTAATATAAGATAGACCTGGTATTGCATCCATCCCAATCATTTCAATTTTACTCACTCTAAAATGATGCAGACTACACAAAAATCGATCTAGTCGCTTCTGCAGTTTCCGGTTGCCAGACAACATCATGTTGGACTTGGTATCATATGTCCATCCATTTTCCTCTGGTCTTAACTCTTCCCAAGCGTCAATCCATTTGTTGGGTAAAGGAAATTGACCATCCAACTTGTCATCCCAGTTCATGTCACCACAAAAAATCACATTTTGGTTCTTGTTTAAAAGGTTGAGGGCCTCCTTTGCCTGATCTACACGTTCTTTACTGTACATCTGATCCCAGTTTGGAGGGCCGGGGCAAGGACTTTCGAGATGGCTAGTGGCAACAGCCAAATGTTTGTCCCCCAGGACTTCAACTTCAGCAACACAAAGTTCTCTCCCCATTGCAGAGTATCCAAAGGGCTTACAGCTGAAGGACTTCACTCCCAATTTGCTTAACTACATAATAATTCATCTGTCAGATGATATCATGCTTACTAAAAGATGCATTCATCTTATGAAATTAGCAAAACACTTTCTCAAACAACAAGACAAGCAAGAAACTCGTAGAAAAGCAGATACCATTCTCTGGCATTTGAAAATAAATCCCAGTACAAAAGAGATCAAACATTCACCTGCATGCAAAAGTATGGTCTTGAATCTGCCATCTGGTTCGAAACTGAGCTTTGATACATTTTCCACCAGCTAGATTGCCGAAAGATGTCATATATATTTGGGGTGACCTCCTGGAGGACAAAAGTGGTCATCAGATAAAAGAAGTGTAAAAGGCTAAATATAATGATATTTCCAGTTAAGAGGGTGAGGAAACCTGAAAGCAAATGAGATCTGGGCAGTGCTGTTGGATAAGGTCACCAAGAGCTTTCATTCTCTTGTGCACTTCTAGATCTTCTCGGAACCAGACATTGTAACTAAGAATTTTCAATGTCGTCAAACCCACACCAGAAGACCCAAAACTAGTTCCCTCTGTAAATATATAACTTATTCATAGTGAGAAACCCCATGAGGTTCACAGAGTGCAAACCAGGAACAGTTGAAGAAATAAAATACATAATAACTAACTCAACTACAGAATCTTCCAAGTCAACACAGGCATAAGAAGTAGAACTTTAAGACCATCTCCAGCATCTCTGAAATATGATACTACTGCTTAGCTATTTTGGTGTAAATCTAATAGAAAAGGTGCTCCAACAGAGGAGCTAAACATTAAGCTAAAGGATTTTGAAATTTTCAGTTACCTAGCTCATCTCCCTCTTGCCAAAGCTTCTGTTTTCTTCTTGATGATTAAAGCAACAAAACATTTCTTACACAAAATCAATTGCTCTGTAGTTTATTGCGAATGGGTTTTGCCGCTGCTTCTTGAAATTGGTAGCTTGGGATCTAAATTCCTTTAGTTCAATAGAAATGAAGAAGAGGATAAGGGGAATCTATTGCAGACTCAAAAGTAAATTAAGAATTTTAGATGAAAATCAAAGATGAGTTTATGCCTACCAGGTCAACCTGATAAGTTGGAGAAGAATTTAGCGATTCTTACTGAGTTGGTGGCTTTGAGAATATACACACACACACACTATGCATTACATTTAAAAATGGTAGTTCTCAACTTCCAGTGACCTTTGTTCAAAAAACAAATGGTCAGCATGAGAATAGAATGGCTGTTGGAGTAATTGGAATGGGTCATTGATAAAAGATCAAATCTCTCACTTTTCTCAGCAGTATACTAACACTCGTTCCACCTACATTCACAGAATAAAGCTACCCCCATACAGATTACACAACGACCCATCACCACGTACATTCAATAGCAAAGAAGAAAATTAGCAATCGATTAGGAAGAAAGTTCACACCTTTATCAGTTCAAGCATGAAACAAATCAAACCCAAAAAAACGCAGATTATGGAATCTAAACGTACCCGACACATTCATTCCCTTATCGGGAACCCCTCCAGACACATTGAAACTGGAAGAACCCGATACAGTCGTCAACTTATCGGACGCCTTGACCTCTCGAACCACATTGAAACTGGAAGAACCCTGATTAACCTCAACTGGGTCTTCAACCCTCTTCCTCTTGCAACGCTGCAGGGGCAAGAAAACAGAGCCTACCGAAGAATCGAGGTCTCCACCATCAAGCCCCGTATCGGTCAAATCCTCAAAACTCGAGAGGGACGAGATTGAAGCCCTGGTGTCACAGACTTCACAGTTAGAGTTCTTGTAAGCGTTCAAGAAAGTGCAGGCCTTGCATGACCATTTTGGAATAGAAGAAGATGCTGGTGATGGGGGTGGTGATGATGATGATGGTGATAAGCAGATTTGGCATGTGGGTTTTTGAGATGGGGTTGGGGGGTTGACAAAGGTGCATTTTTTGCATGCCCAAGACATTTGTACGGTCAGAGTATAACAGGTTTTTCTAGGGTTTATTATGGGACGGTGGAGAAGATGACTTGGGAAAGTTAGCGAAGCTGCTGTACTGAACAACTTTATCGGCATAAACTTTTGGAGGGCATTGTTAGGAACGAAAACCCAATTTTGAAAACTAGCGCTCGCTTTTTGGTATTTTTGTTGTTCTACTCTTTTCTGGTTCCATGATCTTTACATATCCTCTGTAACTGTTCTGTGCTGGACTACCGTACGGACTACTTAAAGAATGTCAAACGACGCAAATAATGAAGTCGTTGATTAGTCAACGACACTAGTTAACTAAAATTACAAAGGAAATATTATAGTAAAGCTACATAAAGCTTAAAGAATAACATCGGCGGGGATAGCTCAGTTGGGAGAGCGTCAGACTGAAGATCTGAAGGTCGCGTGTTCGATCCACGCTCACCGCAAAAATATATTTTTATTGTAAATTCACTTTGTTTCGTTTTGTTTAATAGCAGTCTGTATATTCGTTTCGTTATCGATCCCCTGCTGTTGGAAAACTACTGTGAGTTAACAAAAAGCTATTTCAGTCGGTGGCTCAACAACAAACAACTACCCATTAAGCTCAGAATAGCCAGCCATTGGTTGGGAAAAGGAGGATAGCTCTCTCACCATCTTGTTTTCAATTATTTAACCTAATCAGATGGATGGTGTGAAGAACTATTAATGTACAGTACATGATATTCAACTTTTCCCTTTTTCTTTTTCCCTTTGTTCTTTTTGTGTGTCTCTGTATTTCATAATCTAACAGACAACCAAGTAAAGCATCTACAAAAACAAAACAAGCAACCTATGCAAATTACTGTTTACCAGGAAATTCAAAACACACTTGTACATTAGAAAAAATTTATTTTATTTCTACCTCAGCAAGGAGTCACAAAAGGAATGAATAACAAAGTAGAGAAAATTACAAGAAAAAATACAGATAATATCCCACTGATGGCACTTATTCTGTTGCTGCTCAAGGCAATGAATCTTAATCTGTCTGCTCCACTACTTGAATGGGTCGAGTTCACCACCTGCCTTGTTTTATTGATCACCTTCTTACTGCACCCAAAACAAAACCAAATATCCCTTGTTAAGGAAGAACAATGCAAACTAGCTTCATTGTATCCAAGACCAACAACAATGGTTATTACTTTTTACATTGCATATAGTATGTAGCAACAAAAGTAAGTAAGTCAAGTCTCTCAAGCTTTACCTTCCAGGAAATATACAGCTCCCGTGACCTGTAATACATTCCCACCAAAAAAAAGAAGAAAAAGTTCAGTACAGAAAATCACCAAGAAGAAGTGCACAAAATTACAAAGTATGTGGAGCCCATTTGGGCCAAAGCAATATATAGCATATCTAAGATCACATATATTTCTAGTACAATTTTGTTTGCAAGACTACAACAACAAAGAGACATCTTTACGAAGGCAATCTTAGCCTTGGTCTCGAATCTATTGAAGTGTTCTGCCACCATTATTGGGCTAAAGGAAAATCATTGAATGAAAGGGCACAAATAAAAATATCCAAGCATGCTAGAACCAGGATAGAGAAGTAGCACTTACTTGGGTCTGTGGTGGTAATGGTGGCTACACCCTTGAAATCACAAGACCCAGCAGCCCTCCCTTCCTTCTGGTAATAGCTATCAAACGCATATGAAGCATGGCTTTTCACATTATTAGGAGAGTAACAATCCTGCCCTGGCTGGATCTCTGAGCAATTGGATCGCCCCGGTCCACATGCCCAATCCAATGCCGCCTGCAAAATCTTTGAGTCTACTCCATCCATGGCAATGCAATAGGTCTGGTTTGTTGTATCATTAGCCAAAAAAGACCCACTTCCTGATACATGTAGCAAATACACCGCACTTGAATTCCCATAAAACAGGCCCCAATTGGCCTCGGATACCGGCGGAGACCTTAAATCTTCGTTGAACAATTCATAAATGTACACGCTTGAAGTGGTCTCGGGGTGCAAAGGGGTGCCACTACGATCAAAAACATGCTTAATAAGATTGGAATTGTATGTATCCGCGTTGTCAATAGTAGCAAAAGGCTCTTTAGAATCAGCCTTTGAGGGCCAACCACTCTCAGTAACAAGAACCACAACATCAGTGATATTGAGGTTTTTCATGGAAAAATAAGCAGCATCAATCATAGCATCTAACACATTGGTATAGTGAAGCAAAGTATTGGGATCCACCATTTCTTTGGAGGGTGTTAAAGGCTTGAAAAGGGCATTGTCAAGAGGCACCACACCTTTGTTCTGCATAAACACGTAGTAAGGGTAAAGATTCATCATCAGAGGCGACCCTGTCTTGGACAAGAACTGAAGCAATGGAAGCACAATTTGCGTCCAGCTTTGGTTGAAGAAAGCCTGAGATGGTGGAAACGGGTCAAGAATTATCGAGGCGGCGTGAGGAGTAGAAATCTTGACATGGGTATGCAAATTTGCAGCCACTAAAGCACTGTAAAGCGACTGAATTGCTGGAAGAAGCAGAGGAGCTGAAGAGGGCACTGTGGTCAGGACCTCATCGCCAACCGCAATGCCTGTTATGAGCGTTTCTGGGTAGTATGCGACGACGTTTCGACCGACCCAAGAAGCAGCAGTGGTGTTGGAGGACCCAATGGCGAGAATCTGATTATTGGGGACACTGATAATGACTCGGATCTTGGTTTTGGCCAAGGCTTTGAGAATGTCAGGGTCCGCATCGTAGAGGCGTATGTGGTTGATCTGCTGGACTTGGAGGAACGAAACGAGGTCTGAGGGAGATAGAAGATTCGAAACGTCTGTGCCTATGTTCACTCCCACGAATGGCTCTTTGTCTTGGTCTTGATTTTGCTGCTGCTTTGTGGTTGTCAAAATGGGTGAAGAAGAGGTAGCTGAAAACCCATCAACAAAATGTTAGAAAGAGTAAAGGGTGTTGCTTGCTTTCTTCATTTTGAAGCAAGCATGGGTTAAAGTGATTACCTTGAGACGCTGTGAAGAGTAAAGTGGAGATAAAGAAGAAGCAGAAGTAGATGGTTGAAAGTGAGAGGTTAGTGATTGTCATTGGAGAGGAGCTTGAGCTTGGCTTCCTCATCCTCTGTTTCTGGTTCAGCTACAGATCCTTGCATTATCCTCTAAAAGCTTCCTCCTTTTTGTGGTTTATTTCTTTCTTCTGGGTTTTGGTTGTTGACCCAAGAGATGTCAAGTGTTTGAATGAAGAAAAAGAAGACGGTGATGAGATGAAAGAGTGGAAGTCAGTCAGAGGAGAGAGTAGTTCTGCATTTTTGTAGAGAGATAGCAAGGTGAAGGAAAGGAATTCACTAAAATGGCCTTGTGTGCCGACAATAAATAATAAATTAGAAAGACTTAAAGAGGGTAGTTGCAACTTTTAATTGATTCTTTTCCCTAATTAGTTGAGTTGGGTGCCCTCAAGGCAAATAGTTGAGAAGAAAAGGACATACTTGAAAATAAAAGGACTTTCTGGAGCTGTACTGTAGGGTTGCCACTTGCCAGTTGAGAGTTGAGAAGACAAAAGTAAAAAGAATATAAAACGTGGGTTGGGTTTTGGTTCTTCCTTAACTCTGTAGTCTCTACTTTTGGAATGGTTTTTTGAATTACAGGCTGGCCTTCTGGCTTCTGTCAAGAGTGAATTGGACATTTGGTTACATCACTTGGAATTTGATTCAGGCGAGGAAAATAACAAAAAAGATTACATGGAACAATGCAGTGGTGTGCTGTTAAAATTAGTGTTAAATCATTTGTCTGTGTAGATGTAGAGAGGGGGGAAAGAAAGACATTGCCAGCCAAAAATGGATTGGAAGCACGAGCAACCTCTGTGTTACAGTAGGGGTTAGCAAACAAAACAAAATAATACAGACACAGCAGTATCTACGGTTCACCAGTGAGTCACGAGCTTATACAGCTGAGGCCTCAGGTGGGTCACCAAAACAAATTTTTCTTGTTTTTTTTAAATCTCTACTTTAAAATAGCATGCAGCATTCGTCATTAGAGAACATTCCAAATCATTTCAAACCAGTTCATAAACTATCCAACATTAATCTGATATCTGCTGATGCCTTGCTGCCGACATTGCCGTTGAGCATCTTTGACAAAAGGGATTTTATGATAAAGCTTAAGCTTTATACGTACTGTGAATGAAATGGAAGGTAAATCTTGTTCAACCAACGGATTCTGGGTTTTCTTTCTCAACTGTAACTTGGAAAGCTATGAATATATAAATATATGAAAATGGTTAGAACTCAGAGCGCACAACACAAGACTATTGGCATCTTCTAGTTTCTCTGTCTTCAGACAGACAGCTAATGAAAAGTTGTTTTTATGGATTAAATAATTGAAGAAACAGGACTGGAGGAGAGACATGTTTTATAGAAGAGAGGAGAGGATAAAGAATCTCAAGCAATTTGGAATTGGAATCCTAGGCATTTGCAAGTACAATGTAACCTTTTCGCCAACAATTACATCTTATATCAAAGTTACATCGCAATCTTTAACCAAGTGTAGTGTAGTGGTCATACAAACAAAATACTATAATTAAAATAAGTTTGGACTTAGTTTGAGATGGCGATATGCGCAAGTATCACAGCTCAGGTACTTGCTGTATCTTCTGCACAAGATTGACATGTTGAATTTCTGGGAAATACCATGTTGCAGAATGGGGAAAAGTGTTCTGAGAAATTCATAATTTTCAGTCACGAGAACAGATAAAGCAACTAGGAGAAAGAAAACTGGCTAGTACATCCAGCAATCCGATACAGGAAACAAACAATAAAACCTACGTTTCCCATTTCCAAAATCAGATATCTCATTGTGGACAATCTCTAACCAACAACAAAACAGAAAATAAAAAGTAAAAAAATAAAATATTCAAAAGCCCTACGATGTCCCATAAGGAACTTTGACTAAGGTGAGAATACACTACACCTAACGATTCAGAATTATTCATAGAGAAACATAAATACATTACCAAAAACACAGATTCTAAGTAAAATCAGTGCAATTTATCCAGCTGGTTTGCCAACGAATGTTGACTTCACCTTTCAGGTATGGTGATGAATGGGAGCTTGGGGACTCCGATTCTCCAATACCTTGACTACTTTCTTTAAACATTTCAAAAGTCCGGTTACCGGAGGGCATTGATGAAAGCCATCAATGAATCAACATCCCTCTTCTCTGATGGGTACTTGATTGGCCGAGAAGAGTGTTTGGGGAAGAAAAGTATTGTGGGGAAGCTTCCAAGCTGCAGTTCATTCTGGGCAAACTCCTGCTGCTCACCATCTGCTCTGAACTTCCCTACTTTCACACCACTCCCTGCCAACTTGTCAGCCAGCTCATTGTATGATCCTTCCATTGCCTGGCAGAATGGGCACCATGGTGCATAGAGCACTACAATCCGTGGTATGTGCCGGTTCTCCAGCCTTAACAAATTTTCTATTCCAGTTCGGTTTAAGGTAACTAAATGTTTGGAAGTAAAGATATCAGTTTCAGTGGCAGTGCCATTTGAATGTGCAGCCCCATTACCATTAGATTGGTTTCCCTCTTCCTGTTTAATGTTGCCTTTGTGAAGACCACATTCCTTAGCCTTGGCATCCTCCCACCACCACCTTCCTTCTCTTTCATGTTGCCCTGGTAGGACTGACCTTGTGCATGGCTCACAACCAATTGAGATGTACCCCTTCGAGTGCAGTGAATTCACGGGCACATTCATGGCACGAAGGAAGTCCCATATGTCACGACCTTCAACATTTGCTACTGGGTTCCACTTCACCAGGCTCCCAATCCCACCATCCAGTCCCTCAAAAACAGGGTCGACCTGGACAACTGGAATTTCAGACCTAGTACCTGGAGATTGATCTTTCCTTTGGCCGGTGATCCAGGCACGTAGCCCCTTAAGGGCCCTCCTCAGAGGTCTCACCTTCCTCACACGGCAGCACTCCTGGTGCCCATCCTCGTAGAAAGAGAAGAGCCCTTTGCTCCTTACTAATGCCTGAACTTCAACAGCATCTGGAAACATGTATTCAATGCGGATGCCATAGTGCTTCTCAACTGTGTCAAAGAGTTGATATGTTTCTGGGTTCAGCCTCCCAGTATCCAAGCTGAAAACCCTATAGGGCCTGCCAGTTAAATGTGCATACTCAATCAAAGCAACATCCTCAGCTCCACTGCAAAAACAGAGTTTTTTTGTTACTAACGAAAATAAAATGGCTACTATTCGAGGCCACATTTTAAGCAATCATCAAAAGGCATATACCATGGCAAACTTCTCTCAATTAGCTCAACACATCATAAAAGCTTAATTTCCAGTAACAATATATTGGAAAATCACAACCACCATCTCAAGGAAAGTGAATACTACAACATAGCCGACAGGTGACTCAGTTTAAATTCTCTATTGTTATTTACTATCAGCTAGAGTGCTAGATCTTATCAGCAATCCCACATAAATCTAGATGACAAATAACTATTGCCATAGTTATTTTGATAGTCAAGTCTATAAATGGACACTTACTAGAATCATATTGAGATGAGTACATCTACATCATGACCCCGCATTGCGCATGCATTAATGTAAGTTCAGGATTTTTGTTTTTATTTATTTTTGGTAAAGGATCATATATGGGGAAAATGATTCTTAGGCGGAGGTTTATTGACAATACATTATTACTTTCAATAACGTTCCGCCCTTAATACACAGTTTTCTGATCACCATAACTTATTGAACACTCTTAATACTAAAGGATATTCTCATATCTTTCATGCAATTGCCACACTTACCTACAGCTACCAAATACGGTATTCTTTGATTGCACACAGCCACATAATGCGCTTCAAATGTTTAAGCCCAGATTTAGAAAATAACAACTAACCCAACAGAATGTTGCTCATTAAGTTTTTCAATTATCAATTTTACAAATAATCATCAAAATTAAGTATTAAAGGGAAAACAAAATTGGCCAGAGAGGACCACCTGAAAGCAATGGCAATGTCGTTGCCGAATTTCTCAAGGGCCTTGTCCATAATTTCAAGAGGGGAAGCATTCTCAAGCCCTTTAGCCAATTGCGTAAAATCCTCTGCCTCTACATTCTCAACTGGCTCTGCAAAATTCACCAATTTTCAGTCAAACCCACAACAAATGAATTCCTTGAAATTCTCCAAAAAAATTAACAAATTTCAAATCTTTACCAGGAGCAACAATGGTTGCTGCAAGAGGCACAATTGACTCGTTCAGTTTAGACTGCGCATTTATGGGCTTCACCGAGCTCCATCTTTGAGAAAATGTTACAGCTTGGCTTTGAATTTGGCCGTGGGCTCGACCAACCACCCGAAATGAACCAAATGATGGAGCTGCAAATTCAAAAATGGAAATCCTAACATGTTAATTACATCCCAAATTGAAAGAAAACTAACTAACTTGTCCAGATTTCTCAATTCTGAGTCCAGTCAAAAATGAAAAAGAAAAGCGAATGAAAGGTTTTTACCTTTGAGGTCAGAGGAGGGAGTGGATAGAGAGAAGGTCCGGCCAGAGATCGAAGTAGAAGGAGAAGCAACAGCGAGAGCCATTGACGAATAATTGAGATGAAATTGCTTCTCTGTTTTGCTCTGTGATTTATTCAAATCTCCTGTTTGTGTGTGGAATTGAAGATTAGCAGGTTGTGTTATGTTTATGTAGAGAGGCTATTGAAGGGGCGGCCGTTGAGGTTCATTGAACCTGGACGTTATATCGTACAGGCAATTGGACATGGTAAGTTGGTCTTCCGGTCACGTGGCCGCTTACGATTCGAGGCTTCAATCTAAGGGAGCAGTCATCGCTCTCGTCACGCGGTGTGGGGCCCAGCCCAAGAAAGACCCTGAAGGTGAGACGTGGGATAGAAGAGGAGAGGAGAGAGACTTTTCTCCTGGTCCATTTTCTCAGATTCTTCTGGTCTTTTCCTGCTTTAGTTTCTGGCCAAATGAAAATCTACATTTTTTAATTTTTTTGGCCTTTTACAACAAATTATTTGTTAATTTCTTCATCATCTCCCAACAGATGATTGATGATGGACATGGTCCTCATCTTATGGTCGGTTGCCCTGTGCCGCCCTCTCAATTTTCATACAACCAATTCTTTATGGTTCAAATCAAAACAAAATTCTCCGGTTATACGAGAAATTCCTTCGGTAAGTCTAATGTGAGCTATACAAAAGATTTACACGACAAATTTTCTAATATAAAATACAAAATAGTAAACCCTAACTCATTTTGTTCTAATAAAATTGTGTGAGGCAAGAAATTTGTAGGTAGAGTGGTTAATTGCATCCGAAATTCAATGTTCGGATCCTCTCTTAATATCGCTTGTATAAATTGCGTTACTTAGGAAGTTTTAGAATTACATGAAGAGGCATAAATTATTATTATTTTTTTAAAATACGTATAATGGACAATAAAAAATAGTAATTGGTTTGAATCTTTTGTCCTAAAATAAATAAATAATTATTTCATAGCATGCATCATGGATTCATGGTAGCTTTTATTTAAATATGGAAAATATGGAACCCCCCTCCCCTCCCATTTTGGAATCTTTTGTATTTTTTGAAGCCCTACGATGTCCCATAAGGAACTTTGACTAAGGTGAGAATACACTACGCCTAACGATTCAGAAATATTCACAGAGAAACATAAATACATTTCCAAAAACACAGATTCTAGGTAAAATCAGTGCAATTTATCCAGCTGGTTTGCCAACGAATGTTGACTTCACCTTTTAGGTATGGTGATGAATGGGAGCTTGGGGACTTCGATTCTCTAATACCTTGACTACTTTCTTTAAACATTTCAAAAGTCCGGTTACCGGAGGGCATTGATGAAAGCCAACAATGAATCAACATCCCTCTTCTCTGATGGGTACTTGATTGGCCGAGAAGAGTGTTTGGGGAAGAAGAGTATTGTGGGGAAGCTTCCAAGCTGCAGTTCATTCTGGGCAAACTCCTTCTGATCACCATCTGCTCTGAACTTCCCTACTTTCACACCACTCCCTGCCAACTTGTCAGCCAGCTCAATGTATGATCCTTCCATTGCCTGGCAGAATTGGCACCATGGTGCATAGAGCACTACAATCCATGGTTCGTGCCGGTTCTCCAGCCTTGCCAAATTTTCTATTCCAGTCCGGCTTAAGGTAACTAAATTTTGGGAAGTAAAGATATCAGTTTCAGTGGCAGTGCCATTTGAATGTGCAGCCCCATTACCATTAGATTGGTTTCCCTCTTCCTGTTTAATGTTGCCTTTGTGAAGACCACATTCCTTAGCCTTGGCATCCTCCCACCACCACCTTCCTTCTCTTTCATGTTGCCCTGGTAGGACTGACCTTGTGCATGGCTCACAACCAATTGAGATGTACCCATTCGAGTGCAGTGAATTCACGGGCACATTCATGGCACGAAGGAAGTCCCATATGTCACGACCTTCAACATTTGCTACTGGGTTCCACTTCACCAGGCTCCCAATCCCACCATCCAGTCCCTCAAAAACAGGGTCGACCTGGACAACCGGAATTTCAGACCTTGTACCTGGAGATTGATCTTTCCTTTGGCCGGTGATCCAGGCACGTAGCCCCTTAAGGGCCCTCCTCAGAGGTCTCACCTTCCTCACGCGGCAGCACTCCTGGTGCCCATCCTCGTAGAAAGAGAAGAGCCCTTTGCTCCTTACTAATGCCTGAACTTCAACAGCATCTGGAAACATGTATTCAATGCGGATGCCATAGTGCTTCTCAACTGTGTCAAAGAATTGATATGTTTCTGGGTTCAGCCTCCCAGTATCCAAGCTGAAAACCCTATAGGGCCTGCCAGTTAAATGTGCATACTCAATCAAAGCAACATCCTCAGCTCCACTGCAGAAACAGAATTTTTTCGTTACTAACGAAAATAAAATGGCTACTATTCGAGGCCACATTTTAAGCAATCATCAAAAGGCATATACCATGGCAAACTTCTCTCAATTAGCTCAACACATCATAAAAGCTTAATTTCCAGTAACAATATATTGGAAAATCACAACCACCATCTCAAGGAAAGTGAATACTACACATCATAGTTATTTTGATAGTCAAGCCTATAAATGGACACTTACTACTATTACTAGATTCATATTGAGATGAGTACATCTACATCATGACCCCGCATTGCGCATGCATTAATGTAAGTTCGGCATTATTTATATATTTTTTTTTGGTAAAGGATCGTATATGGGAAAAATGATTCTTCAGGCGGAGGTTTATTGACAATACATTATTACTTTCAAAAACGTTCCGCCCTTAGTATACAGTTTTCTGATCACCATAACTTATTGAACACTCTTAATACTAAGGATATTCTCATATCTTTCATGCAATTGCCACACTCACCTACAGCTACCAAATAAGGTATTCTTTGATTGCACACAGCCACATAATGCGCTTCAAATGTTTAAGCCCAGATTTAGAAAATAACAACTAACCCAACAGAATGTTGCTCATTAAGTTTTTCAATATCAATTTTACAAATAATCATCAACATTAAGTAGTAAAGGGAAAACAAAATTGGAGAGAGAGGACCACCTGAAAGCAATGGCAATGTCGTTGCCGAATTTCTCAAGGGCCTTGTCCATAATTTCAAGAGGGGAAGCATTCTCAAGCCCTTTAGCCAATTGCGTAAAATCCTCTGCCTCTACTTTCTCAACTACCTCTGCAAAATTCACCAATTTTCAGTCAAACCCACAACAAATGAATTCCCAGAAATTCTCCAAAAAAATAACGAACTTCAAATATTTACCAGGAGCAACGATGGTTGCTGCAAGAGGCACAATTGACTCGTTCCGTTTAGACTGCGCATTTATGGGCTTCACCGAGCTCCGTCTTTGAGAAAATGTTACAGCTTGGCTTTGAATTTGGCCGTGGGCTCGATCAACCACCCGAAATGAACCAACTGGTGGAGCTGCAAATTCAAAAATGGGAACCCTAACATGTTAATTACATCCCAAATTGAAAGAAAACTAACTAACTTGTCCAGATTTCTCAATTCTGAGTCCAGTCAAAAATGAAAAAGAAAAGCGAATGAAAGGTTTTTACCTTTGAGGTCAGAGGAGGGAGTGGATAGAGAGAAGGTCCGGCCAGAGATCGAAGTAGAAGGAGAAGCAACAGCGAGAGCCATTGACGAATAATTGAGATGAAATTTCTTCTCTGTTTTGCTCTGTGATTTATTCAAATCTCCTGTTTGTGTGCGGAATTGAAGATTAGCAGGTTGTGTTATGTTTATATAGAGAGAGGCTATTAAAGGGGCGGCCTTTGAGGTTCATTGAACCTGGACGTTATATCGTACAGGCAACTGGGCATGGTAAGTTGGTCTTCCGGTCACGTGGCCGCACGATTCAGGCTTCAATTTAAGGGAGCAGTCATCGCTTTCGTCACGCGGTGTGGGGCCCAGCCCAAGAGAGACCCTGAAGGTGAGACGTAAAGGGACAGAAGAGGAGAGGAGAGAGACTTTTCTCCTGGTCCATTCTCAGATTCTTCTGGTCTCTTCCTGCTTTAGTTTCTGGCCAAATGAAAATCTACATTAGTTTTTTTATTTTTTGGCCTTTTACAACAAATTATTTGTGAATTTCTTCATCATCTCCCCAAAGATGATTGGTGATGGACATGGACCTCACCTTATGGTTGGTTGCCCTTTGCCGCCCTCTCAATTTTCATACAACCAATTCTTTATGGTTCATATCAAAACAAAATTCTCTTGTTATACGAGAAATTCCTTCGATAAGTCTAATGTGAGCTATACAAAAGATTTACACGACGAATTTTCTAATATAAAATAGTAAACCCTAACTCATTTTGTTCTAATAAAATTATGAGGTAAGGAATTTATAGGTAGAGTGGTTAATCGCATTCGAAATTCAATGTTCGGATCTTCCTCTAATATCGTTTGTATAAATTGTATTACTTATGAAATTTTGAAATTACATAAAGAGGCATAAATTATTATTATTATTTTTTTAAAATACGTATAATGGACAATAAAAAGTAGTAATTGGTTTGAATATTTTGTCCTAAAATAAATAAATAAATAATTATTTCATAGCATGCATCATGGATTCATGGTAGCTTTTTTTTAAAAATGGAAAATATGGAACCCCCCTCCCCTCCCATTTTGGAATCTTTTGTCCTGAAATAATTAAGGAATTATTTGCTAGCATGCATCATGGTGGGTTGATGGTATATTCTATTATTCTATTAGAGTGGGTGCAATAATCATGGCTGACAACATCGTATGGTATTTTTTGAAGGGCAGACGACAGAAAGTTTGGTGCTGTTTCGTGCGAAACATCACAACAATACCGTGCCGTTTTGTGTCTAATGCATATGATTTAGCCTTGATGTAACTTTTGAATGTATTACTTTAATTTAATTCAATGACCGTAATATATATATATATATATATATATTTATTAATTAAATGAGAATAATATGGTAAATTCATATTTTTTATATTAAAAAAATTAAAATTAAAAATAAATAAGATAATAGATCATACTTTTATGAAATATAACTACCCATATTATCTTTTTTTAATTCTAAAAATAAAATATAAAATATAAAATATAAAACCAATTGGCACATGCGTGTGCAAAGCTAATATATATAAAGAAAAACAGAGAATGGTAAAATATTCAAAATATCAAAAATGTCATTGGTTACCTTCAAAGTAAATTTAGGTTTTAGCAAAAAAAAATTTCACTTTTGGAAAAAGCCAAAACTTTTTCAAAAAGAAAAAACCTCTCAACTTTCAAATCAAAGCATGCAAATGTAAAGGATTCCTTAAGAAATCAAAAATAAATAAGGACAAATTTGTCATTTTGGCTTCTTTTAAAAAATTTCTCTCTCCTTTGTCTTTTTACAAAATCTCCCTTAATTCAAACATTAAGAACTGAAATTATTAATTAAATGAGGATAATATGGTAAATTCATATTTTTTTCATATTAAAACAATTAAAAATAAAAACAAAATCAGACTATAAGTCCTATTTTTGTGAAACATAACTACTCATATTATATTTTCTTAACTCTAAAAATAAAATATAAAATAAAACCAATTGGCACATGAGTGAGCATGTGCCAAGAGACTAGTTAAAGATAAAGCGAACAATGATTTGAGCCATGATTTGTGCAAAATTATTTATTTTTTTATAACCTTTTAAATTTAATAATAGGTGGTAATGTAATGCAACTGACATGAAAACAACCTAATCAATCATGTAGATTTAATTGATAATATTGTTTTTTTATTTATTAAAAACCTTTATTATTTTAAACAAGCTATATTTAATTATTTAATTTATCATATATCTGGGTATTGAATTGGAAGAAAAATTTGAAAAGAAAACAAGAATTGTTGAACGGAGGAGAATGAAGGAAAGGAGGGAATTTTGACTTTGGTAAGTTGGTTTGTGGCCGACTGGCCGCTAATAACTTGGAATGGTATGCGCCAACGCGGGTCCGCTCTAATAATTTTATGTGGTGGGCATCAAATAAGCACCAGCCGGTGGCCACAGCCAACAACTTTGACCTTTTTTTTTTCTTTCTAATAGAAAATGCGATAGTATATAAGTGGTGTACTACTCATTGTATTAATCATTGAGTGAATACAAAAACATCCCTTCTAATACTGTTACACGCACGAGAGAAGCGTGTGTCTTTCCCCCTTCTTGAGAGTCTGAAAAATATTTCCATGGTTGTATGGTTTGTTGGTCGATATGCAATTAGTCTAATTGTGGTTGGACCAAGAAATACATGGTTCATAGTATATATGAATGAAGGGATCAATTTACGCATTTGGATAGTATTGAAAATGATATAATTATAAGAGTGAATGGAAAAGAAAGACTCTAGGAGTAAGAGTAAGTGATTCGGTGTAACGAGTGAGTTTTTACTAATATATAATTACGATGAGGTGTAATACATATTCGAACTCTTGGAAACCCTATAATTTACCCTATCCGTTAGCCAACTCATTAGTTAATTTGTTAAATGCTAATGTGGCATTTATGAGACCCATTTTTTAATTGATATGGACTCCACATAAAAATAAAATAAATAAAAAACAATAAAAGAAAAGAAAAAACAATAAAAATAGTGAAGCTGGGGAAGCGATGATGTGTCAATACGCAACTCAATCATTGATGCTATTTTCATTATATAAGACTGAGAGTAGTGACTAATAACCAGGGGCGGAGGCACGTAGGGACCAGTGCAGTCACTAGCCCCCACTCAACTTTTTTTCTTTCTTTTAAAATGTAATATGTATTGCTGTTATTGAATAATCTATATGAATTAATATGTTTATTTTATCACGTGGGCCAGTAGCCAAACCCTGTTTTCCTTTCCACCAAGCGTAAGCCACTTTCTTTTCCTTTTTCCAAAGGTTTATGGCTCTTATTATTATATATTTACTCTTCTAAAAAAATTGATAAAATCCTAACCCATTTTTCTCCTTTCTTGGAGATACACAAGCAACAAAGCAGACTTTCTCAAGGCACTGCCTGTGAGTTCTTCTCTCAAACTCCATATTAAACTATCAAGTTTTAATTAGGTTAATTTATTCAATTAAAGTTTTTTTAGCAGTTCTCTTTTTTATTTTTTTCTTTCTTTATTTATTTTTAGTTCATAACATTTTGATTTTTTTCTTTTTATTGATTTTAATAGATCTTCAATTTATGTATAAATGATTGCTTCGTTGCATATATTGAGAGAGACATTTTCAATAGTATAGATGACGAGATTGTTATGCAATGATTTCAAAATATGAAAACTCGTCAAGAACAATGATGATTGTAATGAATACATAATATGATTTTTGATGTCTTGGTATGTTTTGTGAGTTCAAATTTTTTATTGTTTATATTTTGTGAGAGGCCCCCACACACATGAAATTCAGCCACTGCTAATAACCACTCCTCAAAAAAGTTGAGTACCCTATTCATCAGTACTGATATACAACAATTATTTTCCTTAATTGATTAGCTCATCACATCTCTCTACTATAATATTGGACACGTACGTACATACCTATGTAGTCACACATTCAATCGATAAATGGATATGTGTGAGCATGACGTACCTATTATGTAAGAAACATAGGATAAGAGGCTTCTCATCATTATGTGCATTTTACTACCTTATTATTATTGTTATTTGACAATTAATTAATATATTATATATGTATGCCTTCCCTTCCTCACTTATTTTTGCTGTGACCAACCAATTAACAGATATACAAGTGAAGTGAATACATCATGTCTGTACTCTGTACATGTATTAAATGAAAGAAGTTGGCCAAAAAACAAAATTAGCTCTGCCGACGAAATTTTGTCAGGAGAGATTTTAAAAAATAAAAATAAATATAAACTTAGTATCTTAATGTTTGTATTAACCAAGGGCATTTTCTAGTATTTTAAATGTTTCACCATTCTCTGTCTTTTGCTTTATATATATAGATTAAATATTTTAATTAACTCCACAAATTATATTATTTAATAAATAGCAATATATATTTTTTTAATTTTTTCTTTAATAAAATATTTAAATACTAAATATTTACTGAGTAAATAATAATTAAAACATAACTACTAATTAAAGTAATTTAAAAAGAGAAATCCAGATTTTGCTATTTAAAGGGTATAGCCGGGCGGCTATAACTTTTTAAAATATTATATTTAAAGGTTTCTACAGTTTCTTCTGCTTGTCGTACCATTATTAATCATGTGTGTGCCTCTAGTACTTTAGCCAAGGGTCATATGTCGAATAAGGTGCGTGACTTGTGTACTGTTTGTTCCTTTGGGGTGCGTTGTAGACTCAACCCCAATCCCAAAATTATTGAGGTTACGTGACATCCCCCTTGCTTTGGTTCGGTCAAAATTAATACTGATAGCACTCACAAAAGTGGCTTTGGTAAAGCACGTAGTGGTGGTGTATTTCGAGATTATCATGGTTGTGTACTTAGAGCATTTTGCTCCAATTTAGATGTTCCTAGTGCAGTACATGTTGAAGTTTTAGATGTCATCAAGGCCATTAAGCTTGCTTGGCTTCATGCTTGGCATATTGTTTGGATTGAAACTGATCGTTATTAGTTACTCAATTCTTTCGCTCTCCTCATTTGGTCCCTTGGCACTTGCGGGTTGACTTGCAGAATTGCTTGCATCGTTTCCAGCACATGTTGTTTAAGATTTCTCATATATTTCGTGAGGGTAATCATGGAGTTGATGCTTTGGCAAATCATGATGTTCAGGGCTCTGGTTTCACATGGTGGGACACTGCACCTTCATTTATTTTGTCTTTGTCATCGGGACCAGCTGGGCATGCCCAGTTACCGTTTTACTTAGTCTCTTTTTGTTTACTCCTTCAGAGTTTTAGTTTCTTGGGTCTGCATGTTGCTGTGCCTTTATGTCATTGTCTTTCTTTTCTACAGGGTTTTGGTTTGGTACCGCTACTGTACTTGTTTTCTTTATATGTTTCTTTTATATTAATAAAATTATGATCAAGGGGATGGGTGGGGGGCTTCCGGAATGTGTTGGTCCCTTCTTTGAGGGTTGTGGTGTTGGAGAGTTTATTTAGTTAATTTTTGTCCATCTTAATCTTCTCTTCTTTCAACCTTTTCACGTTTATCTTGAGCTTTGGATTTATGTTAAGAGTTTTTATATTAAAACCCCGCACTTCTCTTTGTTCACCTCATATTCTAAGTTCACCCCAACTTCTAATTTAAAATTTCACAATTTCTAAGAAAACCCCAAACTATCCCTAAATACACACCCAACAGAAAAATAAAATAAAATAAAAAACACATCAGCCCCACACCCCACACTCCATACCCCGCTATCTTGCCCCTCACCATGCATGGATGAATAAATGACTATGGTTGTGTGAATTTAGTTTTGTTGATTTGACTGAATTTTGAGCTTGTATGGCTGAGAAGTTATGCAAATTTTTACAGTTTGATTCAGTTGTTCATATGTGCATTGTTGTGTTGTTCACTAAAATCCCTAATTCTGATGTTCTAAGGCATCATGGTTTTGCCTGCATTGCAACAATTGGTGCATGAGGTGCATGAGACTTATGCTGATTTCGATTTCTCTGCTATAGTTGGAGTGAAACAGTTTTGTTCCTAACTCTTCCCTAGTCTGCTGCTGTAATTCATGTACAGCAGAAGACTGATTTAGCTAGCCACATTGAGAATGTTGACAATTAGAACTTCAGCATGTTGGCAATTACAAGTTTTAGCCCTTCAATTAGTCATATCAGTTTATCTTTGCATCTCCTCTTCCTTTGGTTTCTTTCACTAGAAGCAGTTGGGTTGTTGTTGTTCGTAAGTCTTGGCACTTAAAGAAGAAAAAAACTGAATATATGAACTCAAACTAAATGCTTGGTTTCTTATTGTCCCTGCCTTGAAATTCTGTTTCTATCAGATACATAGATTCTAGTTGTCTATGGAGATAAATTAAGTCTAGTTTTGTTGTCTTCCCCAGGCCATGGTTTCAGGAATAAAATCTCACTCCACATCCGCTAGCACTTTCTCAAGCAATAGGGTGTAGAGGAGTTAGTGTTTTTCTAAAACTTAATATGAAGAGTGATGAGGGTTGAGTGTGTATAAATGTACTATGATTAAGTATTCAGTTGGATGACCTTTTTTTGTCTTTTTACACAATAATAAAACTTAAGAGCTTAATGATTTAAGTATTGGGGTGAACAAAGAAAAGTGTGGGGTTTAAATAGAAAGATTATATTTTAATATTCTTCATCACAAAGAATATTTAAAGGTTTCCATCCACCCCATCATTATTTTATTCTTCTTTGAATCAACTCACTTGTGATGAAGTCCCTCCATTGATGAAGTGAAACTTGATTAGCAGCTACAAAATTTCTTCTCCGAACATGCCTTGAAGCATAATAAACTGGGAATGCTAAGTTGATCTAAGTGCTGGCAATTTCGGATATGTTGTTCTCCACATAAGTAGGAACAACATTCATGAAGAACTTAATTCCATTTGAGCAATAGAAAATCTGATTTAGCATGGTTGCAACTGACTGGTCGTCACAGACTGCTGTCACGAACAGAAATCATGATTCCTGAAGATTCAATACTTGTGAAAATGACGCCAAATTCGGATATGTTGCAGTAGACATCCAAATGAACAACTTTCATGAAGAACAAATTTTCATTTGAGGACTGGAAGCTGGCCTGAATTGCCACTGTTTTCAGCTTTCACTGTTGCTGGAATGCTTCTGATGTTTGATGTCTCAAGGATTTGGCATTTATCCAAATGATCTCAAATTTGGATATGTTGCAGTAGAGATTCTAATGAAAAACTTCCATGAAGAAAGACAATTCATTAGAGCATTGGAATTAGGCCTTAATCAGGCCCGAATTGAGCACTATAATCATTTTGCTAGCGCTGTGCATCTGGTGTTTTCAGCTCTTAGGATTCCACATTTGTCCGAATAAACCAAAATTTGGATATGTTGCAGTAGACATATAGAGATGAATCATGAAGGATGAAACTTGATTTGAGAGCTGAAAGTTGAAATTTGGGCCCACTTCAACTGACTGCAGCAATGCATGTCTAGCCATATTTTGGCCGTTTTGATGTTCATGGAACATTATCTTCCATTTTAGGCAAAAATACGATTTTTGGTAAAAACAATACCATTCCCATGTTTATCAACGGAACAGCTCCAGCCATTCTTTCGCACTCATTAGCATTGAACAAAGAGTATCAACCGGACATCTCAGAAGGTTTTCCATCTTTATCAATGAAACAGTTCCTGCTATTTTAACAACAAAACAATAAAAATAAAATATATGCACCAACACTTCTAGTTGTAAAGGAATTTTGATCATGCATCAGGGGAAAGCCTACAAGTTCAAAGCTTAGTTGCTTGAACTGGAACAAGTTTACGAAAAACCATATAGCTAGTACTGATTATGAGGGAATAGTAACAGTTTGGGATGTAAATACTCGGAAAGTATGTGATGTTACTTACACATTCTGATTTTTTGTGTGTGATTTGAATTTGTGTACTCATTCCCTCAACCTTCAATTTTGTTGCTCATGCTTAAATTTTCCGACAGAGTGTCATGGAATATGAAGAACATGAAAAAGGTGTGCTTAGAGTGTTTGATTTTTCATGCACAGAGCGCACGAGGCTTGTATCTCATAGTGATGATTGTAAGGTAGTCTCAAAATCTTTAAAATCTTCAACCAAGTCTTGTATTATGCTTCGGTGATATGAAATGTAATGCAGTACCTGTTTCTTTTTGGAAAAGCAAAGAAACGTTATGCTGCACACTATATTCTATTTCTTCTATTATTTATTAAAGAGTTATTTACACCAACACCCCCTAAGGGGTAAAATGATATACTCACTATTTGCAAGTGACTATTCCTAGTGGGTATAGTCGAGATGTTGTTAACTATGCTACTAAATTTTTTGTATGCTTGACTTAAAGCTGGCTGGTTTAGGCTACTCGAATACGTAATATACGCTTATATCTGGTTTATTTAGTATATGCAAGTTTGCATATACAGGATGCTAAATTGATGCGTTATGGGTGTAGTATCTGTTCTTGTATTTCAGCAGGGAGAAAATAAATATGTTAATTTTGCAAGAAAAAATTAATGGATTCAGAGAAATATTGATATGTCCTTCCTTGTGTAGTTTTGACGATACATATTGGTTGTCGAATTGTTTAGTATGTTTTAGCAATCCCAATAATTGTGGTGTATGCTTGAGTTAAGGTTTGGCTAACAATACTTAAATATTAGATGCCCCACACATTGGCTGCCCTCACAGTTTTACCACCTACCCCAGCTGTAATTTAAGCGGACTATTTAAAATGATGCTGTGCTTTCAGCTTTTTTGGTGCTCAAGGAATGTTCATTGAAGACTAACTATGCAGTCCTCTATTCTCTGTATAACAAGCAGGTAAAAGTTTGGTGCACACGGCAGGAAAGGAAACTAGCTAGTGTTCTTGACATTGATATGAAAGCGTACATAAGTATAATATTTTATCTATAGCAACTGCATTGCAGTACATATTACATGAATCGTATCTGTACGTAAACTTTGAAAGTATGATATTGGTCCCCTGTTGATTATCTTGCATGAGACTAAATCCATTTAGAGTAAAATGCACCTAATTCTGGTACCCCTATGAACTTCAATCCATTTCATTGGCCACTTCTCCAGTATGAATTTGACCCAATTCCAAAGAAAAACTTGTGGTGGCAACCCAGCAGTAACTCCATTACAAATGTTCCAGATGATGGATCATTTGCAGATTTCTTCGAATCCAAGAAGCATCTCTCTCCAGTTTTGGTGTTCAATCCTATCATCATTTCAGGTAAGAAAGTATCAGAGGGATAATCAAAGCTTTCGCAAAAGATTCCTCCAGATATATGATCTCTCAAAATGAAGTTTCCGGAGTCTAAAAGCACTAGGCGGGCTGCACGCATGGGTGTAACGCCTAGAGGAGTAATCCGGGGCCCATCTCTTCTTTTGTTTTTTTTCTTCAACATATAAATGCAATTTTCCTTCTCAAACCCTAACTCTAACAAGAGCCGTCTTCCAGCCCCTGTCTCTCGCTCAGACTTCTTCTTCAATCCCCATCTCTCTGTCTCTCGCTCATAGCACCATCGTGATCTCTTCCCTGACCTTGGAGATTCCAAAATGGCTTTTTTTTTTCTAGGCGCAGCGCCCTCCTAGCCCGCCTGCCTAGACCACCTAGCGACCGCCTAGCCTGCCTAGCTAGCCTAGCCCCAGCCTAGCCAGCCTAGCCCCTGCCCAGAATATAGAGATCTTGGCCACCATCTGCATATACCGTCATGTCGCCCGCCTACACCGCCTAGACTGCCTAGAGGCCGCCTAGCGACTGCCTCGACCGCCTAGCGAGCCTAGCCCCCACCTAGAACGTAGAGATCTTGGCCACCATCTCTATTCTGTGTGTTGGTTGTAGTTGTGTTGCTTGAAGAAACATAGCCCATATTCAGGGACTATGTTAGATGCATTCTCTGCATAAATATTTGGTTCTAGTCTTGGTAGTTGGGTTAAAGGATTATATGCATATTTTTATCAGAGGATGGATGATTCTGATCTAAGCTAAGGGTATTCTAATAATTTGTTTCCCCCTGTGTGCAGTCTTGCAAACGTTGATCCTATTGAAATTGCCAGAAATATTGCAGAGTTAAACCCAGAAACTACCCTCGATAAGCATTAAGTTTAGTTATATCACTACATATTGACTTTTGTAATCTAAGCTCTATGTGGGGTTTCTTATCGTTCATTCATATTCTTTTGATATTTGCACTTGTGGTAGTTTCAAAGACCTTTACAACAGCCGAAACTATGTTGAATGCTCGAACCCTTAGGGAATGGATTTCATCTTCTCTCAGGTTAGTGCAGTGCCAACATTTCTACAAGTATATGAACAGGGTTGCTTCAGTTCAGGATTTGCTTGGGTTAATTTAAACAAACGTGAATGAACTTGGGAGTGGGTGGAATGAATCATATTTGGAATAGCTTAATAATTTTATGATTGAATAAATTTAGTAATTTTATAATTGAATAAATTTAGTAATCAAGATGGTATCATGGAGTGAAGGTTATTATGTCTTTGTAGTTAAGTATATACAGTTGAAATATTTTATTTACAGAGTATAGCCGCGCGGCTATACGTTTGAAAAATTCTATTTAGAGAGTATAGCCGATCGGCTATACGTTTGAAAATTTCTATTCCAATGGTATTGCCGGAAGGCTATACCATTGAAACACTCTATTAACAGTGTTTAGCCGCGCGGCTATACGTTCAAAATTTCTATTTACAGTGTATAGCCGATCGGCTATACGTTCAAAATTTCTATTTACAGGGTATAGCCTATCGGCTATACGTTTGAAATTTCTATTTAGACAGTATCGCCTACCGGCTATACTGTTGAAAGTTTCTATTTATCAAGTATTGCCACGTGACTACACTATTGAAATATTTTATTTGTAGGGTATAGCCCTGCGGCTATATCATTGAAATATTCTATTCTTTAAAGATAATTCCACATTGCACCAACAATAAAAATATGAATTTATATTTGCCGGATTAGACCTCTCCCGAAAAAATTTCTTTGGAAGAGGTTTCTTTTAAGAAGAAATAATATACTTAGTATGTTTAAGTCAATAGATTTTTTTTTTAAAACTTTCTTTTTATTAATTAAATCATATCTTACTTAGCCTTATTTAATTACTTTCATTAGTAATTATATTTTAATTATTATTTCTTTAGTGAATAGTTAGTATTGATTATTTTAATTAACTTTAAAAATTATATTACTTAATAAATAGTATTTATTATTTTTTAAATTTTTTTCTTTGATAAAATATTTAAATACTAATTATTCACTAGGTAAATAATAATTAAAACATAACTACTAATTAAAGTAATTAAAGTAGTTAAAGATGGTCCCAAATACTGAGTTTTGGTACCTCGAATCCATTCCATGTCTGGTGATGTCAAATTGATGAGTGAAAAAGAGAGCACAAAAAATGAAAACGAAAATTGAAAACTAAAACCACTTTCAAATTGTTTTAAAAAATAAGGGTAATTTTGATAACTTGATTTCACCTTTTTGAAAACCAAAATGGCGTTTTTTTTTCTATGCGCAGCGCCCGCCTAGCGCCCGCCTAGACCGCCTAGAGACCGCCTAGCCCTCCTAGCCCGCCTAGCGAGCCTAGCCCCAGCCTAGCCCCCACCCAGAACATAGAGATCTTGGCCACCATCTGCATATACCCTCATGTCGCCCGCCTAGACCGCCTAGAGGCCGCCTAGCCACCGCCTAGATCATCTAGCGAGCCTAGCCCCAGCCTAGCCCACCTAGCGATCGCCTAGACCGCCTAGCGAGCCTAGCCCCAGCCTAGCCCGCCTAGAACATTGAGATCTTGGCCACCATCTGCATATACCCTCATGTCCCAAAGGAAAATCTCCGGGAAGCCATGGTGATCTAGTTTGATAGAAAAGCCCCCTGTTGATGGGTCCTCTGATCTTTTCCACGAGGTCAAGTACCTGTTTAAACATGTGCTCAACTTCCATCCGAGCTTCATAGCTGGAAGCAGAATGTGTGTGGGATAATCAAAGCTCTGCCAGAAAAATGTTTGGCTGTTTTCGGTTCCTTCTTTGATCACAAGATTGCCTATATCCAAAAGCAGGACATTTGGTCTCAAAACTTGGGTGTGATTGGAGGACCAAGTGACATTTCCAGATGGATCAAGAAGGACAATGTTTCCATGTTCACCAGTCATCAAAAGAGCTCCTGATGAATTTGAAAGTGGGGTGTCTATGTTGGTCACCCAAACAACTGTTCTGTTTTGGACATTTTTGTACCATATACATGCCCAATTAAGTACCAGCCTGAAATATTGCCTGGCTTGAAGAAACCCAACTCAAAGACTTCACAGGGGGAGACAATGGTCATGTTTCCTTCGACAATTAATTAATATATTATAAATATTGTATATGTATGCCTTGCCTTCCTCACTTATTTTTGCTGTGACCAACCAATTAACAGATGTACAAGTGAAGTGAATACATCATGTCTGTACTCTGTACATGCATTTGAGTGCGAGAGATTGGCTCCTCAAATTATACAATAATTAATTAATTAATAATGTCAGTTTCCTCATTAACATCGGCTTGCCATAATGCCATTGCCAAGCGTAATGTATTTCCATTTCCTAATTAGACGGGGGATGTTTTGCTGAACCCGTAATTGGAGGGCATGATTATTCTTGCAAATTAAGGTGCTTTGTCAAGAAGATCCTGGTCAAGCTATCTCCTTTTTAAAAGCTTGCTGTCCAATGAATTCATGTCACTTGATCATCCGTTCCATGAATCCATGATGATGATTATATTCGTAATCCTACCTCACCAAGCTTACATTATATTTAAACAATATGACTACAAAGAAAATGTTGCTGCCCCATACAATATACTATTTACATAAATATAGGTAAGGTGGAGGTGGACCCATAAACTAAGCAATCTCTGTGCCTAGTCCTAGACTTTGCAGTTCAAGTTGCAGCACCACCTCTATTAATAATCATGAATCCCACGATGAGTCTCTGGATCATGACTCCATCGCTTATGCTGCTGGTGAAGATGAAGGGGAATCGCCAACTATACAAGAAGAAGAAGAAGATGACAACAGGAAGAACATAAAAATGGGGCTCTGTTGCAGGCAGAAGAAATACCTCAAGCTTTTAGTGCAGAAGAAAAAGGAGGAGGAAGTGAATCTTTGATAAAGCTAGGAGAAGAAGAGATGGACACACCAGAGCTGGAAACAAATCGTGTTAGCCACTACCAGTACAGGACAGATGAACTCAATAAAAAATTCGAAGACTTTATAAGAAAAATGAAGGAGGAAATCAGGATTGAAGCTCAACGGCAACCCATTGCCGTTTAACCATTCAGCGAGCAGATGTGCCGCTGCACATACACAAAACATATAGAGTTCAGTTTGTTTAACCGAGTATCATATAGCCGCGCTGCTATACCTTTAAAATCTTATATTTATAGTGTATAGTCATGCGGCCATACTCTTTAAATCAACAGTAAAAATATTGTACGAAAGTTGAGCCTTGAGATAATGAATCAATTAGCCACGGTATGTATTTCTAGCTTTTTCCCTTGTTTGTGTGTTGAATGTGTATGAGAAGTGATACAAAGAGGTTGCTTATCTTTTTAAGTTCCCTTTGTCATATTTCCTGATATATATTCGAATATTTAAAAATTATAGCCACGCGGCTATACGCTTTAAACATATTTTTTAATTATTATATAATATTGAAAAAAAAGAGTCCAAAAAATAATTAATTACTATTTATTAAGTCAATTATGAAATCAGTAATATTTAAATTTTCAAAAAGAAAAAATCAATGGTAAAAAATAATTACTGAATTTAAAAAAGACTAAGATATTAATTGATACAATATATTAAATATAAAGAAGTTGGCCAAACAACAAAAGGTGAAACTAATCTTTATATATTTTTAAAAATTAAAACAAAATCAAAGCAACCTGATCCCTTCGGGCCTTGTGTTTTGAATCCCAAAGTATTTTCTCTGGATTAGATCATCTCCCGATATACAAATCATTAGCTGTGGAAAAATTTCAAAGCAGGAATAGAGTCTTATGCAAATTATTCATCGGGAGAGGTTTTAAAAAAAATATATATATGAACCTTAGTATCTTTAGCTGCTTTTTTCAACCAATATCATCTTTAAGTAATTAAATAACTATCACTAGCCTTATTTATTTAATTTCATTAGTATTTATTTAGTGAATAATTAGTATTAAACATTTTAATTAGGACTCCACAAATTATATTACTTAATAAATAGCATTTTATTTTTAATTTTTTTCTATAAAACTATTGAAATACTAATGTATTTCACTAGAGAAAACGAATAATTAAAACATAACCACTAATTAAAGTCAACTCTAGGAAGAGAAATCTAGAGTTTGCTGTTTAATAGGGTATAGCCGTGCGCTATGCTTTTAACATATTCTATTTAAAGGCTTCTGTTTTGGTTTATGTTATGTTTGGTTGCTAGGAAGCTGATGATGAACAAATATTCTCTTACCTAAATATTCAGCCTGCATAGGCGTTCCTCGAGTTGTTTTGATTGTTTCAACAAACTTGACCCAAAAGGAGTATGCTGCTTTTTTCCAATTGTTGAGTCATCTCTTCCGATTTGAATTTTTTCCTGGCGAGTCTTCTCTGCAAATTTACATTCTTTGTCAATTCTCAGTAATGTAATCTGGGTGAAATGCAGCTTTTGGATCCGTAAGATGGGCAAAAGAGTAAATCAAAAATTCCCAGAGAGAAGCAAGATAGTACAGCTGCTGTAGAAGAGGAAAAACTCTCATCTTTGGCCAAGAAATTGTAGAATCATTGGTTGAGATCAGTTCAGGTTTACCATGCATATATTTTGGTTTTAATTTATGTTTCAATTACTAGGCATATTAAGCCTCATCTGATCCTACTTTCTGCAACAGGAACACTTGGAGAGCAATGAGGTGATCCTGAGCTACTTGTTTACATTCTGTGAGTATCCACTTTTGTTGTTTTATGTGTTATCTTCAGGACATGAGTTAAAGAATGCATAAACATGAAATGGATGAGATCCATTGTTTGACTAGTGTTATAACCATTTTCCATATTTTCATTCAATTTGAGAGGTAACATGTCTTGTTAGATCTCATGTCGGATTTGTATGAGTTTGAGTATGGGATTCAAGTTTCAACCTTAGTAGCATCTCCAGGTTCACCTAAAACAAACATAACACTTAATTTGTGAGTCAATTATAATTATCTTTTGTTCTTGTGCTCATATGCTACATCTGATGTTAAACATAGCTGTACTCATTTCTGAAACATTTGTGTTGTATCTTGAGAAATTTGAAAGGAAAGAGAGGAGAAATCTAAGTTACAAGCAGTAAGATTTACTCTCTTTTTTTCTCCTGTTTTTTAGCTGGCATGTATGTTTGGTGACTTAATGCATTATGTTGTTTGTTTTTTATGGTTTTGGCAGTGTTAGTTATTCATATAGAATGCAGGCTCAGAGATAGAGTTTATAAGAAATTATGATTCTTTGATGTGTTAATAAAATATTAAGCATGTCTTTATTCATAATTTTGTCCCTCTGTAGTTGAGGTGGTGGTAGTCAGTTTATGTGACTTCTGATCTCATGAGTTTGATAAGAGTAGAAATTTCCCTGCTTTACTAATGCCGGTTACGAGAAGTTAATCCTATAGACCAAAGAAATACTGTTTGAGGTTTAGCAAGATTTAATTTTGAATCTGGTTATTTCTACTAAATCCTTTGATTGGCTTTTCTATGCAATTAGTCGTATGGCATACAGTTCATATTCAAATTACATAGGTATTTTATACAAGTATATACATTTGGAATTATATGAACTTGTCTACAAAACAAATATTTGAAGCAGATTGATCCTTTTGGATAAACAAATATACAAACTGAAATTTGGTGCAACCTTAGTGGAGACTTGAGAATAAACTTTGAGTTAAAATGACTAATGTGATATGATGATGAACCGAAATCAGTAATGGAATTTTAATACTGACCTGATATGTAAAGAGCCAAATGTATGTAATAACTTAGGAATGCTGTAGCCATTTGACAACCAAAACAAATAAGCTAATGTTTTGTTAGATGCATCCATGGACCTTGTCTTCTGTTGATTTCCTTTACTTTTGCCTTGCTTTGCACGCCAAATTATTTGATATTTACATCTGATATGCAAGTTAATCGATGTATGCATTTTGCAGCTTCAGCAGTAGGACCTTTCTACAAGGAGATCCATTTCTTGGAATTTTCAGGACTCTTGATCTTTTATCTCCTTTGCTGGTTACGTTGATGGTTGTATGCAAAGGAGAATTTGCAAGGCTACAAGAACACCACAGCACAATGATGTGCCATGCTCAGTTTTGTTTGGCGAGGATGGTAAAGTGCCCATGTGAAAAGTTTGACACAACAGGTTCCTTATGCAACAACACATATAAAAGTGAATCAGGAGACGATAATATTGCCGGTCAAAGCCAAAAAGGTGGCAGGCCTCTATTCTCTGTTTTACATTTGTGATGCCACAACCGGACGGTCATTCCTTCCTAGAGATAGTGTGACCACTTGAAGAATACTTAGCTTGCAGAATTTTAAAGAACCTTATCTTTCTTGAAATCAATGGTAAAATATGCAGGCTCTTTTTGAGCATTTGCAATGCAAGGCAAAGTAAAAATTGATACACAATTTGTGTAGGTTAGTATCATATACTTGTGAAGGGGCGTTGTACTACATCTTTATATGAAAAAAAAAAATCATGGTGAAGCATTGAGTGGCCTGATCCCTTCTTGGGTGCCTTGTGTTTTGAATCCCAAAGTGAAGAATTAAAAAAGCCAAATAGTTCCTCAAAGAGGCCTTGGTATGCCCTGACCTTGGGATGGGGTATTAAACACATGCTAGTTCTCTCACTTCATACACTGCAAGGTGAGTCTTGTTTATGGCAATGAGGTGCAGCTCATTCTCGTGAATTTGGATGTAAGTATATGACAATGATTTCAACTCCTCCCATCTGGAATCTGCAAGAATTTTCTTCTGTGTTTTTCACACCCAGTAGCACCCCACACATAAATACGTTGATCGTTAAATAACAGAAGTCGCATTAGAGTAGAAGCCATGTCTGAAAAGTAATATTGTAGTTTCCAATGTGCATCAGCACCAGAAGAAACTAGTACATTCAGTGTGTTCGAGAAGGCAAGGCTAGTGACTCTTTTGGCGTGACCCTCAAGCTTCCTTGTAACCTGCAAAATCTATAATCAAGGCAATGACTCTTTTCGGGTTTGATTCATCACAACATTGAGCATGATTTTTTTGTTTTCTGTTTTACAAGAACAAACAAACTACCTCGTCTGAGTGGAGATTGTATATATTACAATGGTGGAATTGTCCATGCCAATAGCAACTATACTGTCATCTGTGAAAAGCAAGACATGTTGCCGCAGTGGCGGTGGCATGACTTTCTTCATCGTCTGCATAGATTTGTATGAGTACAATGAGTTAGATCATGAAATTTGGAACCTAAGCATATTGACGAACTTGGCTGGGAAAAGAAAATTTCAAGATTTGTGTTGACGTTTTCAAAAATGGAGGTTGCTGATATGAGACATGAATCATTCCTGGAAAAATCAAAGCTCTTCAAGGTTGGTGCTGGGAAGGTCATTGTTCATCGGGTTAAGCCACTTCTTGGTTTCCGTAAATTAGGGTGAACCTGCTTGCTTTCAATCAATATCATCAGAATCAAATGACCAACTATCACTCCGATTTCAAAAGAAAAGAGAGGAGAAATCTAATAGGAAAGAATTATAAAGCATGTCTAGAATTAAGGTCCTGTCATTTACAGAGAAAACGAATGCCATTTGATGCTAACTCCAAAAGTGGCATCAAGTTCTTAGATAAAATAAAAGGAGGTATAGCCGCGCGGCTATACATCTGTTAACAAAAAAAACCACCTAGAGGCGCCCGATATAGAGAAGCATTTTGTATTTGACACAGCACACAGGATATTAGGACATGGCATGCTTTTGCATGCCTTCAAATTTTCTTTGTGTTTATTTTTTAAAGCAATCTGCATTCTGTGTGTTGGTTGTAGTTGTGGTGCTTGAAGAAACATAGCCCATATTCTGATATTCAGGGACTATGTTAGATGCATTCTCTGTATAATTATTCAAAGCTACATACAATACACCTCACTTAATACTCCTAAGAACAATGATAACTGAATCCCCATGGAGAAACATCTTGCTGATGATAATCTATCCTTCCTTGTTAAGGGGTTGAGCCTTTTTTCTTGCCGTTTCCAGTCTTTGGAACCTGCACTGCATACACACACACACACACACACACACACACACACACACACACACACACAAAAAGATCACACAAATATCACGAGAAAAAAGAACTTTGATGATTGATGAAGATCTACCAACCAACATAAAAGAAGACAGAACCGAATAGTGGAACAAAACACAAGAGAGAAAAATAAAAGGGGTTTAAGAATGAGGAGTAATCGGGGGCCCATCTCTTCTTTTGGTTTTTTTTTTTCCCTCAACATATAAATGCAATTTTCCTTGCTCAAACCCTAACTCTAACAAGAGCCGTCTTCCAGCCCCTCTCTCTCGGCTCAGACTTCTTCTTCAATCCTCATCTCTCTGTCTCTCGCTCATAGCACCATCGTGATCTCTTCCCTGACCTTGGAGATTCCAAAATGGGGCCTTCTTCTTTTTCTATGCGCAGCGCCCGCCTAGCCCGCCTGCCTAGACCGCCTAGAGCCCGCCTGGCGACCACCTAGCCCGCCTAGCGAGCCTAGCCAGCCAGCCTAAAGCCCGCCTAGCGACCGAGCCCGCCTAGCTAGAACCTAGCCCCAGCCTAGCCCGCCTAGCCCCCGCCCAGAACATAGAGATCTTGGCCACCATCTGCATATACCCTCATGTCGCCCGCCTAGACCGCCTAGCGACCCTAGCCCCAGCCTAGCCCGCCTAGCCCCGCCCTAGAACATAGAGATCTTGGCCACCATCTGTATTCTGTGTGTTGGTTGTAGTTGTGGTGCTTGAAGTTGCCCAAAATATTGCAGAGTTAAACCCTCCATTAAGAAACTACATATTGACTTTTGTAATCTAAGCTCTATGTGGGGTTTCTTAGCGTTCATTCATATTCTTTTGATATTTGCACTTGTGGTAGTTTCGAAGACCTTTACAACAGCCGAAACTATGTTGAATGCTCGAACCCTAGGGAATGGATTTCATCTTCTCTCAGGTTAGTGCAGTGCCAACACTTCTTCAAGTATATGAACAGGTTGTTTCAGTTCAGGATTTGCTTGGGTTAGTGTAAACAAACGTGAATGAGCTTGGGAGTGGGTGGAATGAATCATATTTGGAATAGCTTAGTAATTTTATAATTGAATAAATTTAGTAATCAAGATGGTATGATGGAGTGAAGGTTTATTATGTCTTTGTAGTTAAGCATATACAGTTGAAATATTTTATTTACATAGTATAGCCGCGCGGGTATACGTTTGAAAAATTCTATTTAGAGAGTATAGCCGCGCGGCTATCTATTTCAATAGTATTGCCGGATGGCTTTACTATTGAAAGACTCCATTTAAAGCGTTTAGCCGGGCGGCTATATGTTCAAAATTTCTAATTACAGGGTATAGCCGGGCGGCTATACGTTTGAAATTTATATTTAGAGAGTATCGCCCATCGGCTATATTGTTGAAAATTTCTATTTATCAAGTATTGCCACATGACTACACTATTGAAATATTTTATTTGTAGAGTATAGCCCGTCGGCTATATCGTTGAAATATTCTATCCTCTAAAGATAATTCCACATTGCACCAACAATAAAAATATGAATTTATATTTGCCGGATTAGACCTCTACCGATAAAATTTCTTCAGAAGAGGTTTCTTTTAAAAAGAAATAATATACTTAGTATGTTTAAGTCAATAGATTTTTTTTAAAACTTTCTTTTTATTAATTAAATCATATCTTACTTAGCCTTATTTAATTAATTTCATTAGTAATTATATTTTAATCATTATTTCTTTAGTGAATAATTAGTATTAATTATTTTAATTAACTTTACAAATTATATTACTTAATAAATAGTATTTATTTATTTATTTAATTTTTTTCTTTGATAAAATATTTAAATACTAATTATTCACTAGGTAAATAATAATTAAAACATAACTACTAATTAAAATAATTAAATTAGTTAAAGGTGGTCCCAAATACTAAGTTTTGGTACCTTGAATGCATTCCATGTCTGGTGATGTCAAATTGATGAGTGAAAAAGAGCGCACAAAAAATGAAAACGAAAATTGAAAACTAAAAACACTTTCAAATTGTTTTAAAAAATAAGGGTAATTTTGATAACTTGATTTCACTTATTTGAAAACAGAAAACGAAATATGTTACCAAACATATTCTCTTTTTTCAAAAGTATCAGTTTCAAAAATAGTGAAAATGAAATGGTTATCAAATAAACCTTAAGATTGTTTATAAATAATATATATATATATATATATATATCTTAAGTTTTGTCCATTTGGTTTTGGGGAGTTTATTTAGTTACTTACCAATTTATGTAGTCCTACACACCCATTTATTTAGTCCTATTGAAATTGAGATTTATTTAATATTTGATCTCTTTTAAGGTTAACACATCTTTATACTTATTTATAAATACCTCCATTTGAAAGAAACAAATTTTAGTATTAGATGGAAAATTCAATCTGACATAACAACTCCCATAAATAGCACGTCCACCACTCATTCTTTGACTATAACCTTGAAGTTCGCTTATTGCAACGTGAAGGCACTTCTTGCAATCTTCATGTGACAAGTCTCTAGTACACTCGACCAAAACTATAAAGATCAATCCTTTTTGTCCTTTTATTCCTCTTTGTCACCTGAATGATTCTAGTAGCATACAAATTGTCCGGAAACAATTTCAGAAGTTAATCGATTTAACAAATGATCTAGTGCCATTGGAAATAACTTGGAATTAGGAACATATTGAGGATTTTTCCCCTACACCCCGTTATCCTTGTCAATTATACCAAAGAATTTTGTGTCTGAGTATTTTAGGATGCAACCAACCATCCATATTATAGCTCCTCGACTAAGACGACAATGCTCGCCAAGATTTTGGCTTGCTGTATTGAGACACCTTTTGCATGATGCATAGCGCTCGTGATTCAAACTAAAGTCCCAACATTACGCTAGCCCATATACAGAACTATTTTTTGTTGTTATAGATTTAGATTTGTCACCAACGATTTCACTTCGATATCCAGAATATGAAATTTCTTCAGATAATCTTTGTGTCAATAATGTAATTAAGTTTTTCTCAAAATTCCCATTGCTGCCCCAAAACAAGAGGTCTGATACATGAGGTATTTTTTAGGAAAACAAAGAAGGATGAAAGACTCACAGAATCACTCGGTTTGAGTAAAGACTCAACAAGAGGTCCGATACATGAGGTATTCAATAGGTTGAACTAATGTACAATTTATGTTTTAGACAAGCACATATATATATAATATAATTAGAAGCTAGTGTTAATTTTTTCTCGTTGACTATAACATATTAGTTGTATATTAATTAAAGATTAATTTGGCCAATTTGTTTCATGAAGGGCTGCTTCATATATATATATATATATACATATATATATGTATGTATAAGATACCAAATTTAAATTATTTTTGTTCTTAAAAAAGCTATATGATCTTTTGTATAGTTAATGGACAATGTGTTGTCATTGTTCCTTTCAAAAGAAAGTATATAATTTGGGTTATAATAGTAAGAAAGACACATTTCCTAAAAATATATCATCAGTTTACGTGGTCATGTTCCTTTCAAGAACTATATGACTAAAAAGTGCATTCAATACAAGTAGACTGAAATTCACAAACAAATCCAAAGAAATATACAGCACTTGAAAGTTGCTCTAATTTAAAAAAGTGCATATAAAAGCTCCCAACTTCAGTGCATATAAATCTTCAGCATGGACTCTACTTGTACAAGTCTATTGGAATTGTCAAAGCTACATACAATACACCTCACTTAATACTAAGAACAATGATAACTGAATCCCCATGGAGAAACATCTTGCTGATGATAAAATATCCTTCCTTGCTAACGGGTTGAGCCTTTTTTCTTGCCTTTTCCAGTCTTTGGCACCTGCACTGCAAACACAAGAGAGAAAATAAAAGGGGTTTCAGAATGAGGAGTAATCGGGGGCCCATCTCTTCTTTTGGTTTTTTTTTCTTTCAACATATAAATGCAATTTTCCTTCTCAAACCCTAACTCTAACAAGAGCCGTCTTCCAGCCCCTCTCTCTCGCTCAGACTTCTTCTTCAATCCTCATCTATCTGTCTCTTGCTCATAGCACCATCGTGATCTCTTCCCTGACCTTGGAGATTCCAAAATGGTGTTTTTTTTTCCTATGCGCAGCGCCCGCCTAGACCGCCTAGAGCCCGCCTAGTGACCGCCTAGCCCGCCTAGCCCAACTAGAGAGCCTAGCCCCAACCTAGCCCGACTACCCCCGCCCAGAACATAGAGATCTTGGCCACCATCTGCATATCCCCTCATGTCGCCCGCCTAGACCGCCTAGAGGCCGCCTAGACCGCCTAGCGAGCCTAGCCCCAGCCTAGCCCGCCTAGCCCCCGCCTAGAACATAGAGATCTTGGCCACCATCTGCATATACCCTCATGTCCCAAAGGAAAATCTCCGGGAAGCCATGGTGATCTAGTTTGATAGAAAAGTCCCCTGTTGACGGGTCCTCTGAGCTTTTCCACGAGGTCAAGTACCTGTTTAAACATGTGCTTAACTTCCATCCAAGCATCATATCTGGAAGCAGAATGTGTGTGGGATAATCAAAGCTCTGCCAGAAAAATGTTTGGCTGTTTTCGGTTCTTTCTTTGATCACAAGATTGCCTATATCCAAAAGCAGGACATTTGGACGCAAAACTTGGGTGTGATTGGAGGACCTGGTGACATTTCCAGATGGATCAAGAAGGACAATGTTTCCATGTTCACCAGTCATCAAAAGAGCTCCTGATGAATTTGAAAGTGGGGTGTCTATGTTGGCCACCCAAACAACTGTTCTGTTTTGGACATTTTTGTACCATATATATGCCCAAGTACCAGCCTGAAATATTGCCTGGCTTGAAGAAACCCAGCTCAAAGAAACTTCACAGGGGGAAACAATGGTCATGTTTCCTTCGACAATTAATTAATGTATTATATACATGTATGCCTTGCCTTCCTCACTTATTTTTGCTGTCACCAAGTGAAGTGAATACATCATGTTTGTACTCTGTACATGCATTTGAGTGCGAGAGATTGGCTCCTCAAATTATACAATAATTAATTAATTAATTAATAATGTCAGTTTCCTCATTAAAATCGGCTTGCCATAATGCCATTGCCAAGCGTAATGTATTTCCATTTCCTAATTAAATGGGGGATGTTTTGCTGAACCCGTAATTGGAGGGCATGATTATTCTTGCAAATTAAGGTGCTTTGTCAAGAAGATCCTGGTCAAACTTCTTGTCTATTATCTATAGCTATCTCCTTTTTAAAAGCTAGCTGTCCAATGAATTTATGTCACTTGATCATCCGTTCCGTGAATCCGTGATGATGATTATATTTGTAACCCTATCTAACCAAGCGTACATTATATTTAAACAATGACTACAAAGAAAATGTTGCTGCCCTATACTATATACTATTTACATAAATACAGGTAAGGTGGAGGTGGACCCATTAACTAAGCAATCTTTGTGTCTAGTCCTAGACTCTGCAGTTCAAGTTGCAGCACCACCTCTATTAATAATCATGAATCCCACGATGAGTCTCTGGATCAGGACGCCATCGCTTATGCTGCTGGTGAAGATGAAGGGGAATCGCCAACTATACAAGAAGAAGAAGAAGATGACGACGGCGATGGACAACAGGAAGAACATAAAAATGGAACTCTGTTGCAGGCAAAAGAAATACCACAAGCTTTTAGCGCAGAAGAAAAAGGAGGAGGAAGTGAATCTTTGATAAAGCAACGAGAAGAAGAGATGGACACACAGAGCTGAAACAAATCATGTTAATGACTACTTAGCCACTACCAGTACAGAACAGATGAACTCAATAAAAAATTCAAAGACTTTATAAGAAAAATGGAGGATGTCAGGATTGAAGCTCAACGACGACCCATTGCCGTTTAAGCATTCAGCGCAGATGTGCCGCTGCACATACATAAAACATATAGAATTCAGTTTGTTTAGAGTATCGTATAGCCACGCTGCTATACCTTTAAAATCTTATATAGTTTATAGCCGTGCGGCTATACTTTTTATATCAACATTAAAAATATGGATTTCTCTATAGCAAAGTTGAGCCTTGAGATAATGAATCAATTAGACATGGTATGTATTTCTAGCTTTGTTCTTATGTGTGCGCTTAGGGTTGAGGGAATATTTATGCCTTGTTTCTGTGTTGAATGTGTATGAGGAGTGATACCGAGAGGTTGCTTATTTTTTTAAGTTCCCTTTGTCATATTTCCTTATATATATTCGAATATTTAAACATTATAGCCATGCGGCTATACTCTTTAAACATATTATGTTTTAATTATTACATATTATTGAAAAAAAAACAAAGTCCACAAAATAATTAATTGGTATTTATTAAGTCATTTATGAAATTGGTAAGATATTAATTAATTACATATATTAAATTAAAGAAGTTGGCCGAAAAACAAAAGTAAAGAAACTAATTATATATTTTTGAAATTTAAAAAATTTAAAATTTTAATTTAAATTAAAAAACATGTCCCGACGAAATATCGTCGGCATGTCTATGTCAGCAAATGTTTGCTTGATTAGACCCCTCCCGATGAGAATTAGCTCTGCGGATGAAATTTCATCAGGATAGGTCTAATCCGACAAATATTCGTCGGGAGAGTTTAAAAATATATATATATATATATATATAAACTTAGTATCTTTAGTTGTTTTTTTCAAATTTTCTTTTAAGTAATGAAATAATATCATAGCATTATTTATTTAATTTCATTAGTATTTATCTAGTGAATAATTAGTATTAAACATTTTAATTAACTCCACAAATTATATTACTTATTAAATAGCTTTTTAATTTTTAATTTTTTTCTTTAATAAAATATTTAAATACTAATTATTCACTAAGTAAATAATAATTAAAACATAACTACTAATTAAAGTAATGTAAAAAGAGAAATCCAAAGTTTGTTGTTTAAAGAGTATAGCCGGGCGGCTATACTTATAAAATATTCTACTTAAAGGTTTCTACAGTTTATTTTGCTTGTCGTACCATTTATCATGTGCGTGCCTCTAGTATTTTTGCCAAGGGTCATATGTCGAACAATGTGCGTGACTTGTGTACTATTCGTTCCTTTAGGGTGCGCTATAGACCCAGCCCCAATCTCAAAATTATTGAGGTTACGTGGCATCTCCCTTGGTTTGGTTCGGTCAAAATTAAGACTGATTGCACTTGCAAAAGTGACTTTGGTAAAGCAGGTAGTGGTGGTGTGTTTTCGAGATTGTCATGGTTGTGTACTTAGGGCATTTTGCTCCAATTTAGATGTCCCTAGTGCAATACATGTTGAAGTTTTAGATATCATCAGGGCCATTAAGCTTGCTTGGCTTCATGCTTGGCATAATGTTTGGATTGAAACTGATTCGTTATTAGTTACTCAATTTTTTCGCTCTCCTCATTTGGTCCTTTGGCACTTGCGGGTTGATTGGCAGAATTGTTGCATCGTCTCCAACACATTTTGTTTAAGATTTCTCATATCTTTCGCAAGGCTAATCATGGAGTTGACACTTTGGCAAATCACGATGTTCAGGGCTCTGGTTTCACGTGGTGGGACACTGGGAGTTGCCTGCATTCAATCAATATCATAAGAATCAAATGACCAACTATCGGTCCGATTTTAATTTCGAAATAAAAGAGAGGAGAAATCTAATAGGAAAGAATTATAAAGCATGTCATTCTTTACCACTCAACTAGAATTAAGGTCCTGTGGCCATTTACAGAGAAAATGAATGCCATTTGATGCTAACTCCAAAATGGCATCAATTCTAGGAAAACTAAATTGTATAGCCGCACGGCTATATTATTATTTTTTTAATAATAAAAAAACCACCTAGCCCACCTAGGCGGCCCATTTTTTGAAAACTTGAATGGCGTTTTTTTTTTCTTCAGATTTCTTTTTTCCTGGCGAATCTAGCATATTTGCTAATACATTTTTGTCAATTCTCAGATGGGCAAAAAGAGTAAATCAAAAAGAATAATACTAGTCTTACCACATTTTTATACCACAATTTCATACCACATGATGTGGCGGTGATGTGTACATACCACATCATGTAAAATACTAGTCTCCGTTTTTCTAATTTTATTTATTAAAATATACTTCATTCATTTAATTGATGTGACATATGATATGGACATGCCACATCATTTGGTATAAAAATGTGGTAAGTGTAGGATTACTCAATCAAAAACTCCCAGAGAGATGCAAGATAATACGATTGCTTGTAGAAGAGGAAAAACCCTCATCTTGGCCAAGAAATTGCTGAATCATTGGTTGAGATTCAGTTCAGGTTTACCATGCATATATTTTGGTTTTAATTTATGTTTCAATTACTAGGCATATTAAGCCTCATCTGATCCTACTTCCTGCCACAGGAACACTTGGAGAGCAATGAGGGTAATCTTGAGCTGCTTGTTTACATTCCGTGAGTATCCACTTTTGTTGTTTTATGTGTTATCTTCAGGACATGAGCTAAAGATTGCATGAACATGAAATGGATGGGGACAGGGAGATCCATTGGTTAATACTCCTAAGAACAATGATAACTGAATCCCCATGGAGAAACATCTTGCGGATGATAAAATATCCTTCCTTGTTAACGGGTTGAGCCTTTTTTCTTGCCTTTTCCAGTCTTTGGCACCTGCACTGCATACGCGCGCGCACACACACACACACACAAAAAAGATCACACAAATATCACGAGAAAAAAGAACTTTGATGATTGATGAAGATCTACGAACCAACATAAAAGAAGACAGAATTGAATAGTGGAACAAAACATAAGAGAGAAAAATAAAAGGGGTTTCAGAATGAGGAGTAATCGGGGGCCCATCCCTTCTTTTGGTTTTTTTTTTTCTTCAACATATAAATGCAATTTTCCTTCTCAAACCCTAACTCTAACAAGAGCCGTCTTCCAGCCCCTCTCTCTCGCTCAGACTTCTTCTTCAATCCTCATCTCTCTGTCTCTCGCTCATAGCACCATCGTGATCTCTTCCCTGACCCTGGAGATTCCAAAATGGCATTTTTCTTTTCTAGGCGCAGCGCCCGCCTAGCCCGACCGCCTAGACCGCCTAGCGACCGCCAAGACCGCCTATAGTCCGCCTAGCCCGCCTAGCCCCCGCCCAGAACATAGAGATCCTGGCCACCATCTGCATATACCCTCATGTCGCCCGCCTAGACCGCCTAGCGACAGCCTAGCCCCAGCCTAGCCCCAGCCTAGCCCGCCTAGCCCCCGCCTAGAACATAGAGATCTTGGCCACCATCTGCATATACCCTCATGTCCATTAGCTCCCCAAACCACATGACGCAACGTCTCCCTCCGTTTGAAATCTTCATGTTACAATAAGCAGTGCAAGAACAGTTCTCCAAACACTTCTCTTTACATGCCTCAAGGCTCATGTCCCCATCCACAAATGCACCCCCACTCCAAGGCAATTTCACACTCCTCAATGTTTCAATTACTAGGCATATTAAGCCTCATCTGATCCTACTTTCTGCCACAGGAACACTTGGAGAGCAATGAGGGTAATCTTGAGCTACTTGTATACATTCCATGAGTATCCACTTTTGTTGTTTTATGTGTTATCTTCAGGACATGGGCTAAAGAATGCATGAACATGAAATGGATGGGGACAGGGAGATCCATTGGTTGAGTACTTGTACCCATTTTTCCATATTTTCATTCAATTTCAATGCTAACATGTCTTGTTTGATCTCCATAGTCCAATCTGTATGAGTTTGAGTATGGGATTCAACCTTAGTAGCATCTCCAGGTTCACCTAAAACAAACATAACACTTAATTTGTGTGTCATTTATAATTATCTTTTGTACTTGTGCTCATCTGCTATATCTGATGTTAAACATAGCTGTACTTATTTCTGAAACATTTGTGTTGCATCTTGAGAAATTTTATTAAAACCTACCATTCTAAGACCAAGTTAGCTCTGATTAAGTTATATTTTGTTCATTTATTTCTGATAGATTTACATCAGATGTCAAGATCAATAGTTGGTGGTGCTGATGAAACAAGTCCTTCCGAGATGAAAGCGTAAGTTCGAACTTTAATATTTTCTTTCAGCTCCTTCATTTTAGGACCTACCTTATTGGAACAATGAGATTGTCTGTGTTCATGAGTTTTTTTCAATGGCGTAGTTCTTGAAGGAGGTATGTATGCATTCATCTGTTAAAGACATATAGAGAAGCATTTTGTATTTGATACAGCACATAGGATTTTAGGACATGGCATGCTTTTGCATGCTTTCAAATTTTCTTGGTGTTTATTTTTTAAAGCAATCTGTATTCTGTGTGTTGGTTGTAGTTGTGGTGCTTGAAGAAACATAGCCCATATTCAGGGACTATGTTAGATGCATTCTCTGTATAAATATTTGGTTCTAGTCTTGGTAGTTGGGTTAAAGGATTATATGCATATTTTTATCAGAGGATGGATGATTCTGATTATATGCAAACGTTGATTTTTATCAGAGGATTGAAGTTGCCAGAAATATTGCAGAGTTAAACCCAGATAAGCATTAAGTTTAGTTATATCACTACATATTGACTTTTGTAATCTAAGCTCTATGTGGGGTTTCTTATCGTTCATTCATATTCTTTTGATATTTGCACTTGTGGTAGTTTCGAAGACCTTTACAACAGCCGAAACTATGTCGAATGCTCGAACCCTTAGGGAATGGATTTCATCTTCTCTCAGGTTAGTGCAGTGCCAACACTTCAAGTATATGAACAGGTCGTTTCAGTTCAGGATTTGCTTGGTTTAATGTAAACAAACGTGAATGAGCTTGGGAGTGGGTGGAATGAATCATATTTGGAATAGCTTAGTAATTTTATAATTGAATAAATTTAGTAATCAAGATGGTATGATGGAATGAAGGTTATTATGTCTTTGTAGTTAAGCATATACAGTTGAAATATTTTATTTGCAGAGTATAGCCGGGCGGCTATACGTTTGAAAAATTCTAGAGAGTATAGCATGGGACTATCTATTTCAATAGTATTGCGGACGGCTTTACTATTGGAAGACTCCATTTAAACCGTTTAGCCGGGCGGCTATCGTTCAAAATTTCTAATTACAGGTATAGCCGACCGGCTATACGTTTGAAATTTCTATTTAGAGAGTATTGCCCATCGGCTACACTGTTGAAAATTTCTATTTATCAAGTATTGCCACGTGACTACACTATTGAAATATTTTATTTGTAGAGTATAGCCCGTCGGCTATATCGTTGAAATATTATATCCTTTAAAGATAATTCCACATTGCACCAACAATAAAAATATGAATTTATATTTGCCGAATTAGACCTCTACCAACAAAATTTCTCAGACGAGGTTTCTTTTAAAAAGAAATAATATACTTAGTATGTTTAAATCAATAGATTTTTTTTAAACTTTCTTTTTATTAATTAAATCATATCTTACTTAGCCTTATTTAATTAATTTCATTAGTAATTATATTTTAATTATTATTTCTTTAGTGAATAATTAGTATTAATTATTTTAATTAACTTTACAAATTATATTACTTAATAAATAGTATTTATTTATTTATTTAATTTTTTTCTTTGATAAAATATTTAAATACTAATTATTCACTAGGTAAATAATAATTAAAACATAACTACTAATTAAAGTAATTAAAGTAGTTAAAGGTGGTCCCAAATACTAAGTTTTGGTACCTTGAATGCATTCCATGTCTGGTGATGTCAAATTGATGAGTGAAAAAGAGCGCACAAAAAATGAAAAAGAAAATTGAAAACTAAAAACACTTGCAAATTCTTTTAAAAAATAAGGGTAATTTTGATAACTTGATTTCACTTTTTTGAAAACGGAAAACGAAATATGTTACCAAACATATTTTCTTTTTTCAAAAGTATCAGTTTCAAAAATAGTGAAAATGAAATGGTTATCAAATAAACCTTAAGATTGTTTATAAATATATATATATATATATATATATATACAGAGAGCTTCCAATGAGGGATCCCTTAAATAAGCTTATTTGAGGGACACTCCTTGTAGGCCCCACTCCAGATTGTATTTCACTAATCCAAACCATCTATTTTGTAGATACTCATTCAAAGATCATCTCTACAAAAAATCACTTGAATCCGATATCTTTTGACCATGCAATTGAGTTATTGAAATTTTAGTACTTTCTTGAAGCACCATGTTCATTGATTTTGTAAGACACAATTGGATGTCGAAACGGTTTCTGATTTGTCTAATTTTTTGTAAGGATGATCTATGAATGAAGACCTAAAAAATAGATTGTTTGGATCATTGAGAAAAAAATTGTAGAGTACTCTAAAGGGCATCCCTCAAATAAAATTATTTGAGGGATCCCTCAATAGAAGGGGACTGTTCATCCTTACAAAAAATTAGACAAATCGGAAACCGTTTCGACATCCAATTGTGTCCTACAAAATCAATGAACATGGTGCTTCAAGAAAGTACTAAAATTTCAGTAACTCAATTGAGTAGTCAAATGATATCAGATTCAAGTGATTTTTTGTAGAGATGATCTTTGAATGTGTATCTACAAAATAGACGGTTTGAATTAGTGAAATACAATCCGGAGTGGGCCCTACAAGGGGTGTCCCTCAAATAAGCTTATTTGAGGGATCCCTCAATGGAAGCTATATATATATATATATATATATCTTAAGTTTTGTCCATTTGGTTTTGGGGAGTTTATTTAGTTACTTACCAGTTTATGTAGTCCTACACACCCATTTATTTAGTCCTATTGAAATTGAGATTTATTTAATATTTTATCTCTTTTAAGGTTAACACATCTTTATACTTATTTATAAATACCTCCATTTGAAAGAAACAAATTTTAGTATTAGATGGAAAATTCAATCTGACATAACAACTCCCATAAATAGCACGTCCACCACTCATTCTTTGACTATAACCTTGAAGTTCGCTTATTCCAACGTGAAGGCACTTCTTGCAATCTTCATGTGACAAGTCTCTAGTATACTCGACCAAAACTATAAAGATCAATCTTTTTTGTCCTTTTATTCCTCTTTGTCACCTGAATGATTCTAGTAGCATACAAATTGTTCGGAAACAATTTCAGAAGTTAATCGATTTAACAAATGATCTAGTGCCATTGGAAATAACTTGGAATTAGGAACATATTGAGGATTTTTCCCCTACACCCCGTTATCCTTGTCAATTATACCAAAGAATTTTGTGTCTGAGTATTTTAGGATGCAACCAACCATCCATATCATAGCTCCTCGACTAAGACGACAATGCTCGCCAAGATTTTGGCTTGCTGAATTGAGACACCTTTTGCATGATGCATAGGGCTCGTGATTCAAACTAAAGTCCCAACATTACGCTAGCCCATATACAAAACTATTTTTTGTTGTTATAGATTTAGATTTGTCACCAACGATTTCACTTCGATATCCAGAATATGAAATTTCTTCAGATAATCCTTGTGTCAATAATGTAATTAAGTTTTTCTCAAAATTCCCATTGCTGCCCCAAAACAAGAGGTCTGATACATAAGGTATTTTTTAGGAAAACAAAGAAAGATGAAAGACTCAACAAAATCACTGGGTTTGAGTAAAGACTCAACAAGAGGTCCGATACATGAGGTATTCAATAGGTTGAACTAATGTACAATTTATGTTTGAGACAAGTGTTAATGTATGGTTTTTACTATTTTCCTTTGGCTTCCCTTGACAACTTTGTAATAGGATGTGTGTTGTTATTTATCAAGCTCAAGTTTAGATTAAGGAAAACCTTTCTTGGTGCTCTTCTCTAACTTCTGCTGTATGGAGGTTTATGCAATTTGACAAAGGTATTGTGCATTGCATATCATTTCATAAAACAGTCTTCATAAAAATGATGACTAGTCATCCGTTTCTCAGATGACTAGTCATCCTTGCTCTGTAAGGATTTCAATTTGGATAACAAACTGTTTTGTCCTATTCCTCTTTCTCTCTCTCGCCATCTGGACTTTCGACCTAAGGAATTTTTTGGTGTAAAGGCTACGTTTTTGGTCATTTGGTGGTTGTCTGCTTTGGGTGGAAGTTTTGGAAAGTTTGGCTTGCCATCTTTCGCTTCTTCTTCCTCGAGAGAACCATCTTATTTCATCTATGAGTTTTTCAATTGATTTCTTTTTGAAAACGCATTTGAAACACTGAATCGCATCTAGCTACTTAAATCATTCTCTCATTTATATCTAGGTCAGATTCAAGATTGATTTCTTCAAGAGTATGGTTTCTTGAAGAAATTGGTCATTCTCCTTTGAATCCAAATTTTGGTTTCGGTTTGTGTTGGAGCTTGCAAGCTAGTGCCATGGAATGAACGATTTGGAGAAGGAGCTGCCATTGCCATGAAGAACTGAGCTTCAAGCTTTGCTAAGTTGGAGAAGAAGATTGCACAAAGGAGGTATAGCTCATCTTCCTAAATAGATCTAGGTTTTTCTTGAGCTTGCTTGTGTTCCTTTGTAAGAATCTTTTTCTACTTAGTGGATTGCACAGTCGGTTGATGATTTTTCCCAATGGTGGGTTTCTCGGTAAGCAACAGTTTCAAACTCTGTAAATTTTCTGGTTTGTGTTCTGACAGCTGACTAGTCATCAGGTTTGTGCAGATTGACTAGTCATCTTTTTCTGTTTGGTGTTTGCTTGATTCTTTGTTTGGTCTCACACACTTTCACCATAGTTGTTGCTAGCACAAGGGATGCCTAGATTGTGGGTCCTTCTGAGTGCCTAGGTTGTCACTAGTAATTCTCTAGGCTTGCAGGTACATCTTGGTGTGCTCTGTGTATGTTATTATTTGGTATAATTCATATATGACAGTTGACTAGTCATAAGAGTATTTGGTCAAGGTCTAGAGTGTGTGAAGTTTGTTGCGTTCTTGGTTGAATATCTTTTAAATTTACCCCTCCTCACCTAAGTACCAATTTCAATTGGTATGAGAGCACCAGCTCTTAATATAAATAGAGATCCTTTGGGTGCTAATTGGTATTAGGTTTGCAAACATAAAAATGGACCAAATTGCTCATTGCATTCATGATGAGCTTGCCTTGTTTGTTCAGAAATATAGAAGGGTTGTCAAAGGTAAAACCAAAGTCACTAGGAATTGTCAAAATCTTCTTAGCTCGTCTACATGTGTGTCTCAAGACAATGTTTTTAAGGAGATGAATTTTTGGACTCTTATGGCTTTAGGGAGGACAAAAGTTTGAAGGGTCTTGTAAAGTGCTATCTATGTGGTGGTGCTGGTCACACTGATGTGGAATGTGCAAATAACCACATGATAGAGTCTAATGGGAGAGATGAGTCAATTAGTGCACAATGGAGTGATAGTGATAGTGTTGATTCCAATAACTATATCACTTCATCTTTTGAAGAGACAAATAATTTTGCCCTTGTTGGTTCTGTTCATAACTCTAGCATTGCTAGAGTTCATGTAGTTAAGGAAGGAAAATCTGATTCAAAAAATGAATCGTATGCGGAGATGATAGGCAGGATGACCGGTCATACGAAGCAGGATGACCAGTCATACAGGTATGTGTGAAAAGTATGATGTCCTTTTTACTGAAACTTCCAAGCTTAAGGAAAGAAATTTCCTACTTGAAAGGAAGGTAAAGAACACAAATTCTTAATTGCACTTTTAAAAGCAAATAATGAATTGAGTGAAAATATTGAGACCTTGAAGAGTGAAAAGGATTCATTGATTGTCATTAAAATGACATTTCAAACCAATTGAATGTGCTCAAGGAAAACAACTTGGTTTTCCATGCCTCCAACAAGAATTTGTTGACTCAGATAAATGAGGCAAATGACATGGTGATCAAGCTTACCATAGGGGCTAAAAAGGTGGATAAAATATTGAATATGGGTAAGGTTCATGGAGACAAAATTGCTTTTGGTTATGGTTGTTCTAGTTCATATGCCCCTCCTCATTTGACCACATTTGTCAAGGAGTCAAATACAAAGTTTGATGTTTTAGAGCCAACTAGGACTCAAAGATTCATTCCTACTTGTTACCATTGTGGTGTGAAAGGTCATATTCGACCTAGGTGTAATGCTCTAAGGAATGTGTCTAGAGCAACCGATGCAAATGGCTTTAAGAACCATATTTCATCTCTTAAAACATGTGAGCTTGCAAAATCTGTTATTTGTACAAGAGATAAACATTTTCACTTGCAAAATTTGGTTTTCAACAACCAAAAAGGTTCATTCCTATATGCCATCATTGTGGCACATTAGGACACATTAGACCAAAGTGTTTTAAGTTTAGGAATTTTGAGAAAAAGCCTTTTGTTCATTTCAAGAAAGTAAATGACAACTCACTTCAAACTCAAGTGAATGATCTTCTTTATAAAGCTGTCAAAATTCCTAAGGTGATCTCTATGCCTCATAAAGTCTCAAAAGTGAAGCAAGTTTGGATCAAGAAGGAAGACCATGTTCTTCCTCATGTTGGTGACTAGTTTCTTTATCTTATGTATCTAGACCTTTCTCTTGTTTGTGGTTGCTTCATGGAGTCTAGATACCCTGTCATGCACATGCATCTTACTTCTTCTTTTTTAATTTTTATATATTTATTTCATTTTTGTTTTAGAAAGATGTGGTCATTGTGTGCATGTCTTTTAGTCATCTCCCTCACAATCCTTTGAATCTTGAGTCCAACTAAATTCCATGCTTTATGTAAGAACTTGGTGACATTTGACTAATTGACTTAAGACATTTTCTTGCACAAGAGATCTTAGTAATTGCCTTGCCTTGCAATTTGTGTCTATTGAGAAGCAACTAGCTATTTTTTATTTTTATTTTTCTTCTTCAACCGCTAGATACTTGAAGGTATTGATTTCCTTCTATTGGGTTGTGCAAAATGGATTAACTTGTATTTTCAATTTCATGTGCTCATAATATGAATTTCCATTTTGTTTGTGTTAATAAATTGCATGTAAGCTCTCTTCTCTCAAGATGCATGATTCTTATGAGTGGAAGTCTTTTCATGATGTTGTAGGTGTGAAAGAGTTATCCCCATTCTTGTCTACAATTTTGAGCATTTTTTGTTGAATATACTTGGGTTGCATGATATGCTTTGAGCTATCTATAAAGTGTCTAAGATCACTTGTAGTTGTCTCTCTACCTTGATCTTTTGATCCATTTGGAAATCAAAATGCAAATAAATTGTTGGAGTAAAAGCCTTGGAAAAGCAATGTCCACAAATATAGAAAAAGCATTTTCGGACAAGCAAGTGTGCTATACTTCATTTTTTATAAAAGGTAAAAGCGCTTGGAAAAGCATTGTACATCATCAAATAGAAAAGCAAAATTGTACAAGCAAGTGTGCTATGCCTTTCTAAAATATTGATAAATGTCAACTTTTGGATCACATTTCTTGGTAGGGTTTATGCCTTGATTTCTAGAACTTATATTAGATTTGATGCTTGGAAAGTCTCATGCAACTCTTGGAAATCATTATTGAAGCTCATATTGAATTAGACCTCATTTTCCCAAACTCCTTACTCTAAGCTTCATGAGAAGTTCTAACTTATGTGTCTCATTGATTTTGGGAATTGAGTGCATATATTGCCTTGGCAATAGATTAACAATTTCCTATTTGTGTTTTTCCAAATAACCTAAGCACATGTTATGGAGATGCATGTTATTCTATTGCATGTCGTTTTTCTAATTCAAATTCTAGTTGCTTCCATCTCAATATGGCTTATTATGCTTGGATATCTCTTTGTATGCTATGTCTTGGGTCAATGTGTTTCATGCTAGCTTTCTGGAAATCATTTCTGCCTCGCATGACTAGTCATCCAATCTAGCATTCTTTGTGTCTCACTGATTCATTATTGGTTGCATTTTTGTTGTGTTATTTGTTGTGCTTAAAGGGGCTCTACACTTTATGTCATTCAAGCTCTTTTCTTTTGATGTGGTTTTGGTGTGTTGAGTCTTATTGTATGCATTTGTGAGCATACTTTGGAGTCATTGACTACTTGGTAGTCTCTCTTGTATCTATTTGGTTGTGATAGTCCATACTTTGCTTTAGTGAAGCTTCTTCATTGACATGTCATGGGTTTGGTCACACATTTGAGAAATCTGTGAGTTTGCTTGTTTAAGTAATGTTGGTGTTTGTCTTGAGCCCATATGACTAGTCATATATACTAGTCATTAGTCACTGGTATTGGTTTGGTCTTAAGGTATTTAGTCCTTCTTAGATTTGACCCATGTTACCATATGTGACCTGGTTGTCTCTCTTATGGGTTCCTTAAGTCACTTTTGAGTAGTCTTCTATTGATGTTGTTGCTTTATGTAACTTCGAATGATGATTGTCTTGGCTGCAATCTCATGTTTGCATTTATAGGTCTATTGCACTTTGTGATTTTTCCATGAAAGGGAGCTTGTCATTTGCTTGTCCTTGGAACACTTTGTAATGTTATGAACTGCTTACATCTTGTTAGGATTGATCTCGGCATAGGCCTTTAATTCTTTTCTTTTTTAATTCATGTGCTTGAAGACTTGGTCTAGACAATGATTGCTGAACATCCCTGGTCACTTGATATGTTTGCTAGTGCTTCTCTGTGTATTAGCAAAGTCCTTCATCTTCTATAAGGTCGATACTAAACATGATGCTTATTGTGATTACTGCTCTGGTTGACTAGTCACTATATGCATACGCTGATTGTGGTTGACTAGTCATCATGATCTATTTTCGTTTCTGACCGTGTATCCGGTCTTGTCTCTTATTGTTTAGCTATGTCTCTGGCCATCAAGTCATGCTGTATGCTTAATAGGGATCTTGTGCCTTTTGGTGAAATTAATTTTCACTCTCTAAGAACTAAGACCATTGGTTATGACACAAAGCACAAAGGCTCACTTGTCTTCTCCTTGTCTCATTTACACCTTCTGTTTCAACACTGGTACTGTGTTTATGTGTGGTTGTGTTTGGATGATGCCACTTTGGTCTATGACCAGTCACCTTAATAAGTTGGTCTTGAAATCCTTACGAGTTTGCTGTGCTATATGAGTTTTGGATTGTTGGCTAATTTATTTTGTTGGGGGAGTTTCTTTGAGATGCATGTGTTTTGGCAACATTCTTGCTGATTCTTTTTATCATTTTCATACATCAATGTTGCCCTTCTAAGCCTTATCTTGATTGATTTGCTCTCTTTTATTCTTGGCTGTGTCTATGAGGTTGTTGGTCTTTTGATGCCACCTTAAATTTGGACATGCGTGACTAGTCCGTTTCACTAGTCCACTCTCTTCTTCTTGTGCTTTTTGGAAGCTATGTTGTGTTTTTGGACAACCTAGAGACTTATGTCTTGTGTTCTTTCTCGCATGTCCTCAATCTTGAGCAAAAATTTAGGGTTCATCTTGCTTGGTGCTTTCTTCAAATTGACAATGATTGATGCCTTAAATTTTGAAACCTTAGTACTTTGTCTTGATTTTGTACTATGGTGTGTAAAGAAAAATTCATTGATTGTCCCTTGTTTTGATAAATATGTTGCTGAAACTCTATCTTTTTAAGGGAGTTTCTTTATGTGTAATGTGTACACATTGAAATTAAATTCAGCCACTTGATTTTAATTGCTTTAGGTATGATTCCTTGCAACTTATGCTCCATTTCTTATTCTCTTTAGCTTTGATGCACTTTTGTGTTTGTTGGCTATTTATGGAAAGTTAAGCTTAATGAGTACGTCAAAGGTTAATTCCTTTATGCTATATGATACTCAGGGGGAGTATGTTTTCTAAATGGGGTGTTTTTGCTTTAGGGGGAGTTTCTATTTGTGTAGTGGTTTTAATCTTGTACCCTCCGCAGGTCGGTAGGGGAGTTATTTTGTAATCACATTGTGATTAGTCTGTGCATTTTGATAGGGGGAGTTGTTCTGTCCTGTTTTGAACAACTAGTATTTGACTAGTCATAAATCTATGTTCTGTACTGTTTTAAACAACTGTTATTTGACTAGTCATCAATCTAAGTTATTTGCTGTTAACCTTGTTCATATATGCCTATCACTCTGTGGTTACTTTTGTATGTTGTTTCTATTTCTCTGCCTTTTTGCACTTTCCTTATCAACAAGGGGGAGAACACTCTCAACCCCACATTGCATATTTTTAAAAATTCTGTGATAATATGCTTGTTTTTGTGCCTAGAAGATTGGTTGTTCTTGCAGGTACCTTCACTCCATCATCTCCTTAATCTCGGTTTTGGGTTGAGTGTTTTTAGAGAGTGTGTTGTCAAGGAAAGCCAAAAAGGGGGAGATTGTTAATGTATGGTTTTTACTATTTTCTTTTGGCTTCCCTTGACAACTTTGTAATAGGATGTGTGTTGTTATTTATCAAGCTCAAGTTTAGATTAAGGAAAACCTTTCTTGGTGCTCTTCTCTAACTTCTGCTGTATGGAGGTTTATGCAATTTGACAAAGGTATTGTGCATTGCATATCATTTCATAAAACAGTCTTCATAAAAATGATGACTAGTCATCCGTTTCTCAGATGACTAGTCATCCTTGCTCTGTAGGATTTCAAGCTGGATAACAAACTGTTTTGTCCTATTCCTCTTTCTCTCTCTCTGCTGCCATCTGGACTTTCTGACCTAAGGAATTTTTTGGCTGTAAAGGCTACGTTTTTGGTCATTTGGTGGTTGTCTGTTTTGGGTGGAAGTTTTGGAAAGTTTGGCTTGCCATCTTTCGCTTCTTCTTCCTCGAGAGAACCATCTTATTTCATCTATGAGTTTTTTCAATTGATTTCTTTTTGAAAAACTGCATTTGAAACACGAATCTGCATCTAGCTACTTAAATCATTCTCTCATTTATATCTAGGTCAGATTCAAGATTGATTTCTTCAAGAGTATGGTTTCTTGAAGAAATTGGTCATTCTCCTTTGAATCCAAATTTTGGTTTCGGTTTGTGTTGGAGCTTGCAAGCTAGTGCCATGGAATGAACGAGCTGGAGAAGGAGCTGCCATTGCCATGAAGAACTGAGCTTCAAGCTTTGCTAAGTTGGAGAAGAAGATTGCACAAAGGAGGTATAGCTCATCTTCCTAAATAGATCTAGGTTTTTCTTGAGCTTGCTTGTGTTCCTTTGTAAGAATCTTTTTCTACTTAGTGGATTGCCTGGTCGGTTGATGATTTTCCCAATGGTGGGTTTCTGGGTAAGCAGCAGTTTCAAACTCTGTAAATTTTCTGGGTTTGTGTTCTTGTGATTGACTAGTCATCAGGTTTGTGCAATTGACTAGTCATCTTTTCTCTGTTTGGTGTTTGCTTGATTCTGCTGTTTGGTCTCACACACTTTCACCATAGTTGTTGCTAGCACAAGGATGCCTAGATTGACGGGTCCTTCCGAGTGCCTAGGTTGTCACTAGTAATTCTCTAGGCTTGCAGTACATCTTGGTGTGCTCTGTGTATGTTATTATTTGGTATAATTCATATATGACAGTTGACTAGTCATAAGAGTATTTGGTCAAGGTCTAGAGTGTGTGAAGTTTGTTGCGTTCTTGGTTGAATATCTTTTAAATTTACCCCTCCTCACCTAAGTACCAATTTCAATTGGTATCAGAGCACCAGCTCTTAATATAAATAGAGAGATCCTTTGGGTGCTAATTGGTATTAGGTTTGCAAACATAAAAATGGACCAAATTGCTCATTGCATTCATGATGAGCTTGCCTTGTTTGTTCAGAAATATAGAAGGGTTGTCAAAGGTAAAACCAAAGTCACTAGGAATTGTCAAAATCTTCTTAGCTCGTCTACATGTGTGTCTCAAGACAATGTTTTTAAGGAGATGAATTTTTTGGACTCTTATGGCTTTAGGGAGGACAAAAGTTTGAAGGGTCTTGTAAAGTGCTATCTATGTGGTGGTGCTGGTCACACTGATGTGGAATGTGCAAATAACCACATGATAGAGTCTAATGGGAGAGATGAGTCAATTAGTGCACAATGGAGTGATAGTGATAGTGTTGATTCCAATAACTATATCACTTCATCTTTTGAAGAGACAAATAATTTTGCCCTTGTTGGTTACTGTTCATAACTCTAGCATTGCTAGAGTTCATGTAGTTAAGGAAGGAAAATCTGATTCAAAAAATGAATCGTATGGAGATGATAGGCGGGATGACCAGTCATACAGAAAGCAGGATGACCAGTCATACAGGTATGTGTGAAAAGTATGATGTCCTTTTTACTGAAACTTCCAAGCTTAAGGAAAGAAATTTCCTACTTGAAAGGAAGGTAAAGAACCTGGAAATTCTTAATTGCACTTTTAAAGAAGCAAATAATGAATTGAGTGAAAATATTGAGACCTTGAAGAGTGAAAAGGATTCATTGATTGTCATTAAAAATGACATTTCAAACCAATTGAATGTGCTCAAGGAAAACAACTTGGTTTTCCATGCCTCCAACAAGAATTTGTTGACTCGGATAAATGAGGCAAATGACATGGTGATCAAGCTTACCATAGGGGCTAAAAGGTGGATAAAATATTGAATATGGGTAAGGTTCATGGAGACAAAATTGCTTTTGGTTATGGTTGTTCTAGTTCATATGCCCCTCCTCATTTGACCACATTTGTCAAGGAGTCAAATACAAAGTTTGATGTTTTAGAGCCAACTAGGACTCAAAGATTCATTCCTACTTGTTACCATTGTGGTGTGAAAGGTCATATTCGACCTAGGTGTAATGCTCTAAGGAATGTGTCTAGAGCAACCGATGCAAATGGCTTTAAGAACCATATTTCATCTCTTAAAACATGTGAGCTTGCAAAATCTGTTATTTGTACAAGAGATAAACATTTTTCACTTGCAAAATTTGGTTTTCAACAACCAAAAAGGTTCATTCCTATATGCCATCATTGTGGCACATTAGGACACATTAGACCAAAGTGTTTTAAGTTTAGGAATTTTGAGAAAAAGCCTTTTGTTCATTTCAAGAAAGTAAATGACAACTCACTTCAAACTCAAGTGAATGATCTTCTTTATAAAGCTGTCAAAATTCCTAAGGTGATCTCTATGCCTCATAAAGTCTCAAAAGTGAAGCAAGTTTGGATCAAGAAGGAAGACCATGTTCTTCCTCATGTTGGTGACTAGTTTCTTTATCTTATGTATCTAGACCTTTCTCTTGTTTGTGGTTGCTTCATGAGTCTAGATACCCTGTCATGCACATGCATCTTACTTCTTCTTTTTTATTTTTATATATTTATTTCATTTTTGTTTTAGAAAGATGTGGTCATTGTGTGCATGTCTTTTAGTCATCTCCCTCACAATCCTTTGAATCTTGAGTCCAACTAAATTCCATGCTTTATGTAAGAACTTGGTGACATTTGACTAATTGACTTAAGACATTTTCTTGCACAAGAGATCTTAGTAATTGCCTTGCCTTGCAATTTGTGTCTATTGAGAAGCAACTAGCTATTTTTTATTTTTTTTTTTCTTCTTCAACCGCTAGATACTTGAAGGTATTGATTTCCTTCTATTGGGTTGTGCAAAATGGATTAACTTGTATTTTCAATTTCATGTGCTCATAATATGAATTTCCATTTTGTTTGTGTTAATAAATTGCATGTAAGCTCTCTTCTCTCAAGATGCATGATTCTTATGAGTGGAAGTCTTTTCATGATGTTGTAGGTGTGAAAGAGTTATCCCCATTCTTGTCTACAATTTTGAGCATTTTTTGTTGAATATACTTGGGTTGCATGATATGCTTTGAGCTATCTATAAAGTGTCTAAGATCACTTGTAGTTGTCTCTCTACCTTGATCTTTTGATCCATTTGGAAATCAAAATGCAAATAAATTGTTGGAGTAAAAGCCTTGGAAAAGCAATGTCCACAAATATAGAAAAAGCATTTTCGGACAAGCAAGTGTGCTATACTTCATTTTTTATAAAAAGGTAAAAGCGCTTGGAAAAGCATTGTACATCATCAAATAGAAAAGCAAAATTGTACAAGCAAGTGTGCTATGCCTTTCTAAAATATTGATAAATGTCAACTTTTGGATCACATTTCTTGGTAGGGTTTATGCCTTGATTTCTAGAACTTATATTAGATTTGATGCTTGGAAAGTCTCATGCAACTCTTGGAAATCATTATTGAAGCTCATATTGAATTAGACCTCATTTTCCCAAACTCCTTACTCTAAGCTTCATGAGAAGTTCTAACTTATGTGTCTCATTGATTTTGGGAATTGAGTGCATATATTGCCTTGGCAATAGATTAACAATTTCCTATTTGTGTTTTCCAAATAACCTAAGCACATGTTATGGAGATGCATGTTATTCTATTGCATGTCGTTTTCTAATTCAAATTCTAGTTGCTTCCATCTCAATATGGCTTATTATGCTTGGATATCTCTTTGTATGCTATGTCTTGGGTCAATGTGTTTCATGCTAGCTTTTGGAAATCATTTCGCCTCGCATGACTAGTCATCCAATCTAGCATTCTTTGTGTCTCACTGATTCATTATTGGTTGCATTTTGTTGTGTTATTTGTTGTGCTTAAAGGGGCTCTACACTTTATGTCATTCAAGCTCTTTTCTTTTGATGTGGTTTGGACTGTGTTGAGTCTTATTGTATGCATTTGTGAGCATACTTTGGAGTCATTGACTACTTGGTAGTCTCTCTTGTATCTATTTGGCTGTGATAGTCCATACTTTGCTTTAGTGAAGCTTCTTCATTGACATGTCATGGGTTTGGTCACACATTTGAGAAATCTGTGAGTTTGCTTGTTTAAGTAATGTTGGTGTTTGTCTTCTGAGCCCATATGACTAGTCATATATACTAGTCATTGGTCAGTATTAGTTTGGTCTTAAGGTATTTAGTCCTTCTTAGATTTGACCCATGTTACCATATGTGACCTGGTTGTCTCTCTTATGGGTTCCTTAAGTCACTTTTGAGTAGTCTTCTATTGATGTTGTTGCTTTATGTAACTCGAATGATGATTGTCTTGGCTGCAATCTCATGTTTGCATTTATAGGTCTATTGCACTTTGTGATTTTTCCATGAAAGGGAGCTTGTCATTTGCTTGTCCTTGGAACACTTTGTAATGTTATGAACTGCTTACATCTTGTTAGGATTGATCTCGGCATAGGCCTTTAATTCTTTTCTTTTTTAATTCATGTGCTTGAAGACTTGGTCTAGACAATGATTGCTGAACATCCCTGGTCACTTGATATGTTTGCTAGTGCTTCTCTGTGTATTAGCAAAGTCCTTCATCTTCTATAAGGTCGATACTAAACATGATGCTTATTGTGATTACTGCTCTGGTTGACTAGTCACTATATGCATACGCTGATTGTGGTTGACTAGTCATCATGATCTATTTTCGTTTCTGACCGTGTATCTGGTCTTGTCTCTTATTGTTTAGCTATGTCTCTGGCCATCAAGTCATGCTGTATGCTTAATAGGGATCTTGTGCCTTTTGGTGAAATTAATTTTCACTCTCTAAGAACTAAGACCATTGGTTATGACACAAAGCACAAAGGCTCACTTGTCTTCTCCTTGTCTCATTTACACATACATTTCAACATCTACTGTGTTTATGTGTGGTTGTGTTTGGATGATGCCACTTTGGTCTATGACCACTCACCTTAATAAGTTGGTCTTGAAATCCTTACGAGTTTCTTTGTGCTATATGAGTTTTGGATTGTTGGCTAATTTATTTTGTTGGGAGTTTCTTTGAGATGCATGTGTTTTGGCAACATTCTTGCTGATTCTTTTTATCATTTTCATACATCAATGTTGCCTTCTAAGCCTTATCTTGATTGATTTGCTCTCTTTTATTCTTGGTTGTGTCTATGAGGTTGTTGGTCTTTTGATGCCACCTTAAATTTGGACATGCGTGACTAGTCCGTTTCACTAGTCCACTCTCTTCTTCTTGTGCTTTTTGGAAGCTATGTTGTGTTTTTGGACAACCTAGAGACTTATGTCTTGTGTTCTTTCTCGCATGTCCTCAATCTTGAGCAAAAATTTAGGGTTCATCTTGCTTGGTGCTTTCTTCAAATTGACAATGATTGATGCCTTAAATTTTGAAACCTTAGTACTTTGTCTTGATTTTGTACTATGGTGTGTAAAGAAAAATTCATTGATTGTCCCTTGTTTTGATAAATATGTTTGAAACTCTATCTTTTTAAGGGAGTTTCTTTATGTGTAATGTGTACACATTGAAATTAAATTCAGCCACTTGATTTTAATTGCTTTAGGTATGATTCCTTGCAACTTATGCTCCATTTCTTATTCTCTTTAGCTTTGATGCACTTTTGTGTTTGTTGGCTATTTATGGAAAGTTAAGCAATGAGTACGTCAAAGGTTAATTCCTTTATGCTATATGATACTCAGGGGGAGTATGTTTTCTAAATGGGGTGTTTTTGCTTTAGGGGGAGTTTCTATTTGTGTAGTGGTTTTAATCTTGTACCCTCCGCAGGTCGGTAGGGGAGTTATTTTGTAATCACATTGTGATTAGTCTGTGCATTTTGATAGGGGGAGTTGTTCTGTCCTGTTTTGAACAACTAGTATTTGACTAGTCATAAATCTATGTTCTGTACTGTTTTAAACAACTGTTATTTGACTAGTCATCAATCTAAGTTATTTGCTGTTAACCTTGTTCATATATGCCTATCACTCTGTGGTTACTTTTGTATGTTGTTTCTATTTCTCTGCCTTTTTGCACTTTCCTTATCAACAAGGGGGAGAACACTCTCAACCCCACATTGCATATTTTTTTAAAAATTCTGTGATAATATGCTTGTTTTTGTGCCTAGAAGATTGGTTGTTCTTGCAGGTACCTTCACTCCATCATCTCCTTAATCTCGGTTTTGGGTTGAGTGTTTTTAGAGAGTGTGTTGTCAAGGAAAGCCAAAAAGGGGGAGATTGTTAATGTATGGTTTTTACTATTTTCTTTTGGCTTCCCTTGACAACTTTGTAATAGGATGTGTGTTGTTATTTATCAAGCTCAAGTTTAGATTAAGGAAAACCTTTCTTGGTGCTCTTCTCTAACTTCTGCTGTATGGAGGTTTATGCAATTTGACAAAGGTATTGTGCATTGCATATCATTTCATAAAACAGTCTTCATAAAAATGATGACTAGTCATCCGTTTCTCAGATGACTAGTCATCCTTGCTCTGTAGGATTTCCAGCTGGATAACAAACTGTTTTGTCCTATTCCTCTTTCTCTCTCTCTGCTGCCATCTGGACTTTCGACCTAAGGAATTTTTTGGCTGTAAAGGCTACGTTTTTGGTCATTTGGTGGTTGTCTGTTTTGGGTGGAAGTTTTGGAAAGTTTGGCTTGCCATCTTTCGCTTCTTCTTCCTCGAGAGAACCATCTTATTTCATCTATGAGTTTTTCAATTGATTTCTTTTTGAAAAACTGCATTTGAAACACGAATCTGCATCTAGCTACTTAAATCATTCTCTCATTTATATCTAGGTCAGATTCAAGATTGATTTCTTCAAGAGTATGGTTTCTTGAAGAAATTGGTCATTCTCCTTTGAATCCAAATTTTGGTTTCGGTTTGTGTTGGAGCTTGCAAGCTAGTGCCATGGAATGAGCAGCTGGAGAAGGAGCTGCCATTGCCATGAAGGAATCGAGCTTCAAGCTTTGCTAAGTTGGAGAAGAAGATTGCACAAAGGAGGTATAGCTCATCTTCCTAAATAGATCTAGGTTTTTCTTGAGCTTGCTTGTGTTCCTTTGTAAGAATCTTTTTCTACTTAGTGGATTGCACTGGTCGGTTGATGACCCCAGCTTTTCCCAATGGTGGGTTTCTGGGTAAGCAGTTTCAGTTTCAAACTCTGTAAATTTTCTGGGTTTGTGTTCTTGTGATTGACTAGTCATGCAGGTTTGTGCTGATTGACTAGTCATCTTTTTCTTGTTTGGTGTTTGCTTGATTCTGCTGTTTGGTCTCACACACTTTCACCATAGTTGTTGCTAGCACAAGGATGCCTAGATTGTGGGTCCTTCAGTGCCTAGGTTGTCACTAGTAATTCTCTAGGCTTGCAGGTACATCTTGGTGTGCTCTGTGTATGTTATTATTTGGTATAATTCATATATGACAGTTGACTAGTCATAAGAGTATTTGGTCAAGGTCTAGAGTGTGTGAAGTTTGCTGCGTTCTTGGTTGAATATCTTTTAAATTTACCCCTCCTCACCTAAGTACCAATTTCAACAAGCACATATATATATATATAATATAATTAGAAGCTAGTGTTAATTTTTTCTCGTTGACTATAACATATTAGTTGTATATTAATTAAAGATTAATTTGGCCAATTTGTTTCATGAAGGGCTGCTTCATATATATACACATATATATGTATGTATAAGATATCAAATTTAAATTATTTTAGTTCTGAAAAAAGCTATATGATCTTTTGTATAGTTAATGGACAATGTGTTGTCATTGTTCCTTTCAAAAGAAAGTATATAATTTGGGTTATAATAGTAAGAAAGACACATTTCCTAAAAAGTATATCATCAGTTTACGTGGTCATGTTCCTTTCAAGAACTGTATGACTAAAAAGTGCATTCAATACAAGTAAACTGAAATTCACAAACAAATCCAAAGAAATATACAGCACTTGAAAGTTGCTCTAATTTAAAAAAGTGCATATAAAAGCTCCCAACTTCAGTGCATATAAATCTTCAGCATGGACTCTACTTGTACAAGTCTATTGGAATTGTCAAAGCTACATACAATACACCTCACTTAATACTAAGAACAATGATAACTGAATCCCCATGGAGAAACATCTTGCTGATGATAAAATATCCTTCCTTGCTAACGGGTTGAGCCTTTTTTCTTGCCTTTTCCAGTCTTTGGCACCTGCACTGCATACACAAGAGAGAAAATAAAAGGGGTTTCAGAATGAGGAGTAATCGGGGGCCCATCTCTTCTTTTGTTTTTTTTTTTTTCTTCAACATATAAATGCAATTTTCCTTCTCAAACCCTAACTCTAACAAGAGCCGTCTTCCAGCCCCTCTCTCTCGCTCAGACTTCTTCTTCAATCCTCATCTATCTGTCTCTTGCTCATAGCACCATCGTGATCTCTTCCCTGACCTTGGAGATTCCAAAATGGTGTTTTTTTTTCCTATGCGCAGCGCCCGCCTAGACCGCCTAGAGCCCGCCTAGTGACCGCCTAGCCCGCCTAGCCCAACTAGAGAGCCTAGCCCCAACCTAGCCCGACTACCCCCGCCCAGAACATAGAGATCTTGGCCACCATCTGCATATCCCCTCATGTCGCCCGCCTAGACCGCCTAGAGGCCGCCTAGACCGCCTAGCGAGCCTAGCCCCAGCCTAGCCCGCCTAGCCCCCGCCTAGAACATAGAGATCTTGGCCACCATCTGCATATACCCTCATGTCCCAAAGGAAAATCTCCGGGAAGCCATGGTGATCTAGTTTGATAGAAAAGTCCCCTGTTGACGGGTCCTCTGAGCTTTTCCACGAGGTCAAGTACCTGTTTAAACATGTGCTTAACTTCCATCCAAGCATCATATCTGGAAGCAGAATGTGTGTGGGATAATCAAAGCTCTGCCAGAAAAATGTTTGGCTGTTTTCGGTTCTTTCTTTGATCACAAGATTGCCTATATCCAAAAGCAGGACATTTGGACGCAAAACTTGGGTGTGATTGGAGGACCTGGTGACATTTCCAGATGGATCAAGAAGGACAATGTTTCCATGTTCACCAGTCATCAAAAGAGCTGCTGATGAATTTGAAAGTGGGGTGTCTATGTTGGTCACCCAAACAACTGTTCTGTTTTGGACAAAAAGACTTCACAGGGGGAGACAATGGTCATGTTTCCTTCGACAATTAATTAATATATTATATATATTATATATGTATGCCTTGCCTTCCTCACTTATTTTTGCTGTGACCAACCAATTAACAGAAGTACAAGTGAAGTGAATACATCATGTCTGTACTCTGGACAAGCATTTGAGTGCGAGAGATTGGCTCCTGAAATTATACAATAATTAATCAATTAATAATGTCAGTTTCCTCATTAACATCGGCTTGCCATAATGCCATTGCCAAGCGTAATGTATTTCCATTTCCTAATTAAATGGGGGATGTTTTGATGAACCCGTAATTGGAAGGCATGATTATTCTTGCAAATTAAGGTGCTTTGTCAAGAAGATCCTGGGGTCAAACTTCTCTGTCTATTATCTATAGCTATCTACTTTTTAAAAGCTAGCTGTCCAATGAATTTATGCCACTTGATCATCCGTTCCGTGAATCCGTGATGATGATTATATTCGTAATCCTACCTCACCAAGCTTACATTATATTTAAACAATATGACCATATAGAAAATGTTGCTGCCCCATACTATATACTATTTACATAAATATAGGAAAGGTGGAGGTGGACCCATAAACTAAGCATATCTGTGCCTAGTCCTAGACTTTGCAGTTCAAGTTGCAGCACCACCTCTATTAATAATCATGAATCCAACGATGAGTCTCTGGATCATGACGCCATCGCTTATGCTGCTGGTGAAGATGAAGGGGAGTCGCCAACTATACAAGAAGAAGAAGAAGATGACGACGGAGATGGACAACAGGAAGAACATAAAAATGGGGCTCTGTTGCAGGCAGAAGAAATACCTCAAGCTTTTAGCGCAAAAGAAAAGGAGGAGGAAGTGAATCTTTGATAAAGCAACGAGAAGAAGAGATGGACACGCCAGAGCTGGAAACAAATCGTGTTAGCCACTACCACAGAGCGGATGAACTCAATAAAAAAATTCGAAGACTTTATAAGAAAAATGAAGGAGCAAATCAGGATTGAAGCTCAACGGCAACCCATTGCCGTTTAACCATTAAACATATAACCATTAATATAGCGTATAGCCGTGCGGCCATACTCTTGAAATCAACGTTAAAAATATGGATTTCTCTGTAGGAAAGTTGAGCCTTGAGATAATGAATCGATTAGACACGGTATGTATTTCTAGCTTTATTCCTTGTTTGTGTGTTGAATGTGTTTGAGAAGTGATACAAAGAGGTTGCTTCTCTTTTTAAGTTCCCTTTGTCATATTTCCTTATATATATTCGAATATTTAAACATTATAGCCATGCGGCTATACCCTTTAAACATATTATGTTTTAATTATTATATAATATTGAAAAAAAAAAGTTCACAAAATAATTAATTGCTATTTATTAAGTCAATTATGAAATCAGTAATATTTAAATATTCACTAATGAAAAAATAATTACTAATTAAAAAAGACTAAGATATTAATTAATTACATATATTAAATTAAAGAAGTTGGCCAAACAACACAAGTAAAGAAACTAATTTTATATTTTTAAAAATTAAAACAAAAAAAGCAAAAAACCTCTCTCGACAACAGGTCTATGCCGGCAAATATTTACTGGATTAGACCTCTCCCGATGAAAATTAGCTCTGTGGACGAAATTTCATCGGAAGAGGTCTTATCCGGCAAATATTCGTCGGGAGAGGTTTTTAATATATATATATATAAGCTTAGTATCTTTAGCTGTTTTTTTCAAATTTTCTTTAAGTAATTAAATAATATCATAGCCTTATTTATTTAATTTCATTAGTATATATTTAGTGAATAATTAGTACTAAACATTTTAATTAGCTCCACAAATTATATTACTTAATAAATAGCATTTTATTTTTTATTATTTTCTTTAATAAAATATTTAAATACTAATTATTCACTAAGTAAATAATAATTAAAACATAACTACTAATTAAAGTAATGTAAAAAGAGAAATCCAAAGTTTGTTGTTTCAAGAGTATAGCCGGGCGGCTATACTTATAAAATATTCTACTCAAAGGTTTCTACAGTTTATTTTGCTTGCTTGTACCATTTATCATGTGCGTGCCTCTAGTACTTTGGCCAAGGGTCATATGTCGAACAATGTGTGTGACTTGTGTACTATTCGTTCATTTTGGGGTGCGCTGTAGACCCAGCCCTAATCCCAAAATTATTGAGGTTACGTGGCATCCCCCTTGCTTTGGTTCGGTCAAAATTAATACTGATGGCACTCGCAAAAGTAACTTTGGTAAAGTAAGTAGTGGTGGTGTGTTTCGAGATTATCATGGTTGTGTACTTAGGGCATTTTGCTCCAATTTAGATGTCCCTAGTGCGGTACATGTTGAAGTTTTGGATGTCATCAAGGCCATTAAGCTTGCTTGGCTTCATGCTTGGCATAATGTCTGGATTGAAACTGATTCGTTATTAGTTACTCAATTCTTTCGCTCCTCCTCATTTGGTCCCTTGGCACTTGTGATTTGATTGGCAGAATTGCTTGCATCGTCTCCAGTACATGTTGTTTAAGATTTCTCATATATTTCGCAAGGGTAATCATAGAGTTGACACTTCGGCAAATCACGATGTTCAGGGCTTTGGGTTCACGTGGTGGGACATTGCATCTTCATTTATTTTGTCTTCGTCGTCGAGACCAGGTAGGCATGCCCAGTTACCGTTTTACTTAGTCTCTTTTTGTTTACTCCTCCAAAGTTTTGGTTTTTTGGGTCCGCATGTTGCTGTGCCTTTATGTCACTGTCTTTCTTTTCTGCAAGGTTTTGGTTTGGTCCCCCTGCTGTACGTGTTTTCTTTATATGTTTCTTTTATATTAATGAAATTATGATCAAGGGGATGGGCGGGGGCTCTCGAAATGTGTTGGTCCCTTCTTTGAGGGTTGTGGATGTTTGTGCATTCGATAACCGATACTGAAGAGCTAATTTCGCCTAATCTCTTGTTCTATATTTTTTTTTACAAAAAGAATACTACCACCTCTTACTACTATACTCATACATCTTTGTTTGAAATTGTTGTTCTGGCTAGAAGAGATTTCGAAAGTTCACTATCTTGCATTATTGTTATAACAAGAAATAATCTTAGCCTCTCACATTCTTTCATAGTTAGTAAAATACGGAATGGGAAAAATACGTACGTGATTTATTCAAAAAAATTTTAGCAAGTTACAACTAAAAATTTCGGCAACTATATAATATTTTAATATATATATTGTTTTTATTCAATAATATGTGAAAATTTTGTGTATTATTGAAAATTTTGTAAAAAAACTTGTGTATTAAACATGAATAATATATATGTACATGTACAATACATATATTGTATGTTTGCTTTTAAAAAAATATATATGTATTTTACCGAGTCTTTAAGACGTGTACAGAAAACGAAAGTATTATTGAAAAATACGTACTTACGTATATAATACAAGTATTGAATGGGAAAATGCTAAATTATTTCTATGGGTAATAAGTAAAAAAAATCAAAAGGGGACAATAAAGACTCGGGTATGGCATAATAGTAATGGATAATGTTTTAAACTACTCTTATTGATAAAGGAAAATCACAGAAAATATAATTTCTTTAAAAGTACGGGCGGCTTTAATATTTAAATATATTATTCATGGCGCACTGTGTACCGTTTAAATAAATAATATATTCAAAAGGTATAGCCGTACGGCTATGTTTATTAAAATAAAATTAAAAATAGAACCGCCTAGCCCGCCTAAGGCGCCCACTTTTCAAAAACTTGAATGTCGTTTGTTTTATATAAAAGATTTCTTTTTTCCGAGCTGGTCTGTCATCTCTGCAAATACTAAAAAATGGAGATCATCCCTCTTGTTGGTGATATGAGATATGAATCATTCTTGGACAAATCAAAGCAGGACATGGCCTCTTCTTCAGAGTTGGTGCTGGGAAGGTCATTGTTCATCAGCTCTAAGCCACTTCTTGGTTTCCATTAATTAGGGTGAACCTTGGGAGTTGCCTGGATTCAATCAACATCATCAGAATCAAATGACAAACTGTCACTTCGGTTTCAATTCGAAAGGAAATGGAGGAGAAATCTAATAGGAAAGAATTATAAAGCATGTCATTCTTTACCACTCCACTAGAATTAAGGTCCTGTGGCCATTTCCAGAGAAAATGAATGCCATTTGATGCTAACACCAAAATGGCATCAGCTCCGTTTGTGTAGACCATCCTTGATATCTGAATTGCCAGAGACAGAGTTAATGAGAAGCTGAGAAATTTCAATTGAAAATAAGTATTTTCTGTTTTCTGTTTTGGTTTATGTTATGTTTGGTTGCTAGGAAGCTGATGATGAACAAATATTCTCTTACCTAAATATTCAGTTTCATGTTCCTCTAGTTGTTTTGATTGTTTACAAACTGACCCAAAAGGAGTATGCTGCTTTCTGGGGCTCCAATTGTTGAGTCATCTCTTCTTTTGAATTTTTTCTTTTTAAATTTCATCTTTGTCAATTCTCAGTAATGTAATCTGGGTGAAATGCAGCTTTTGGATCCGTAAGATGGGCACAAAGAGTAAATCAAAAATTCCCAGAGAGAAGCAAGATAGTACAGCTGCTGTAGAAGAGGAAAAACTCTCATCTTTGGCCAAGAAATTGTAGAATCATTGGTTGAGATCAGTTCAGGTTTACCATGCATATATTTTGGTTTTAATTTATGTTTCAATTACTAGGCATATTAAGCCTCATCTGATCCTACTTTCTGCAACAGGAACACTTGGAGAGCAATGAGGGTGATCCTGAGCTACTTGTTTACATTCTGTGAGTATCCACTTTTGTTGTTTTATGTGTTATCTTCAGGACATGAGTTAAAGAATGCATAAACATGAAATGGATGGGGACAGGGAGATCCATTGTTTGACTAGTGTTATAACCATTTTTCCATATTTTCATTCAATTTGAGAGGTAACATGTCTTGTTAGATCTCCATAGTCGGATTTGTATGAGTTTGAGTATGGGATTCAAGTTTCAACCTTAGTAGCATCTCCAGGTTCACCTAAAACAAACATAACACTTAATTTGTGAGTCAATTATAATTATCTTTTGTTCTTGTGCTCATATGCTACATCTGATGTTAAACATAGCTGTACTCATTTCTGAAACATTTGTGTTGCATCTTGAGAAATTTGAAAGGAAAGAGAGGAGAAATCTAAGTTACAAGCAGTAAGATTTACTCTCTTTTTTTTCTCCTGTTTTTTAGCTGGCATGTATGTTTGGTGACTTAATGCATTATGTTGTTTGTTTTTTATGGTTTTGGCAGTGTTAGTTATTCATATAGAATGCAGGCTCAGAGATAGAGTTTATAAGAAATTATGATTCTTTGATGTGTTAATAAAATATTAAGCATGTCTTTATTCATAATTTTGTCCCTCTGTAGTTGAGGTGTTGGTAGTCAGTTTATGTGACTTCTGATCTCATGAGTTTGATAAGAGTAGAAATTTCCCTGCTTTACTAATGCCGGTTACAAGAAGTTAATCCTATAGACCAAAGAAATACTGTTTGAGGTTTAGCAAGATTTAATTTTGAATCTGGTTATTTCTACTAAATCCTTTGATTGGCTTTTCAATGCAATTAGTCGTATGGCATACAGTTCATATTCAAATTACATAGGTATTTTATACAAGTATATACATTTGGAATTATATGAACTTGTCTACAGAACAAATATTTGAAGCAGATTTGGAATCCTTTTGGATAAACAAATATACAAACTGAAATTTGGTGCAACCTTAGTGGAGACTTGAGAATAAACTTTGAGTTAAAACTGGTGGGACTAATGTGATATGATGATGAACCGAAATCAGTAAATGGAATTTTAATACTGACCTGATATGTAAAGAGCCAAATGTATGTAATAACTTAGGAATGCTGTAGCCATTTGACAACCAAAACAAATAAGCTAATGTTTTGTTAGATGCATCCATGGACCTTGTCTTCTGCTGATTTCATTTACTTTTTGCCTTGCTTTGCATGCCAAATTATTTGATATTTACATCTGATATGCAAGTTAATCACATGATGTATGCATTAGGACCTTTCTACAAGGAGATCCATTTCTTGGAATTTTCAGGACTCTTGATCTTTTATCTCCTTTGCTGGTTACGTTGATGGTTCGTTTTCTCTATGGAAAGGAGAATTTGCAAGCCACCACAGCACAATGATGTGCCATGCTCAGTTTTGTTTTGGCGATGATGGTAAAGTGCCCATGTGAAAAGTTTGACACAACAGGTTCCTTATGCAACAACACATATAAAAGTGAATCAGGAGATGATAATATTGCCGGTCAAAGCCAAAAAGGTGGCAGGCCTCTAATCTCTGTTTTACATTTGTGATGCCACAACTACCGGACGGTCATTCCTAAGGGAAAACCTCCTAGAGATAGTGTGACCACTTGAAGAATACTTAGCTTGCAGAATTTTCAAAAAGAACCTTATCTTTCTTGAAATCAATGGTAAAATATGCAGGCTCTTTTTGAGCATTTGCAATGCCAGGCAAAGTAAAAATTGATACACAATTTGTATAGGTTAGTATCATATACTTTCGAAGGGGCGGTGACTACATCTTTATATGAAAAAAAAAAATCATGGCGAAGCATTGAGTGGCCTGATCCCTTCTTGGGCCTTGTGTTTTGAATCCCAAAGTGAAGAATTAAAAAAGCCAAATAGTTCCTCAAAGAGGCCTTGGTATGCCCTGACCTTGGGATGGGGTAGCCTCCCCTCCCCCTAAACACATGCTAGTTCTCTCACTTCATACACTGCAAGGTGAGTCTTGTTTATGGCAATGAGGTGCAGCTCATTCTCATGAATTTGGATGTAAGTATATGACAATGATTTCAACTCCTTCCCATCTGGAATCTGCAACAATTTGCTTTTGTGTTTTTCACACCCAGTAGCACCCCACACATAAATCCGCAGGGACAAAACGACGTTGATCGTTAAATAACAGAAGTCACATTAGAGTAGAAGCCACGTCTGAAAGTAATATTGTAGTTTCCAATGTGCATCAGCACCAGAAGAAACTAGTACATTCAGTGTGTTCGAGAAGGCAAGGCTAGTGACTCTTTTGGCGTGACCCTCAAGCTTCCTTGTAACCCCCAAAAAATATAAATCAAGGCAATGACTCTTTTCGGGTTTGATTCATCACAACATTGAGCATGATTTGTTTTTTTTTTTTTACAAGAACAAACAAACTACCTCGTCTGAGTGGAGATTGTATATATTACAATGGTGGAATTGTCCATGCCAATGGCAACTATACTGTCATCTCGGGGGTGAAAAGCAAGACATGTTGCCTCTGTGGCGGTGGCATGACTTTCTTCATCGTCTGCATTTTTACGCAACAGATTTGTATGAGTACAATGAGTTAGAACATGAGAAATTTGCAAACAGAACCTAAGCATATTGACAAACAAGATTTGGGAAGTTTTGGCTGGGAAAAGAAAATTTCAAGAATACTATTTGTGTTGGGTTTACCTTAAACGTTTTCATCTCAAAAATGGAGATCATCCCTCCTGTTGCTGATATGAGACATGAATCATTCTTGGAAAAATCAAAGCAGGATATAGAGTCTTCAAGGTTGGTGCTTGGAAGGTCATTGTTCATCGGGTCTAAGCCACTCCTTGGTTTCCGTAAATTAGGGTGAACCTTGGAAGTTGCTTGCATTCAACCAATATCATCAGAATCAAATGACCAACTATCACTCCAATTTCAATTTCGAAAGAAAAGAGAGGAGAAATCTAATAGGAAAGAATTATAAAGCATGTCATTCTATACCACTCAACTAGAATTAAGGTCCTGTGGCCATTTACAGAGAAAACGAATGCCATTTGATGCTAACTCCAAAATGGCATCAACTCTAGAGAGAAAAAAAATAGTATAGCCGCGCGGTTTTTTTTTTTTTTAATAAGAAAAAAAACCACCTAGCCTGCATAGGCGCCTGATTTTTCAAAAACTTGAATGGCTTTTTTTTTTTTCCTTCCGATTTATTTTTTCCTGGCGAGTCTAGCATCTCTGCAAATACATTTTTGTCAATTCCCAGTAATGTAATCTGGGTGAAATGCAGCTTTTGGATCCATAAGATGGGTAAGAAGAGTAAATCAAAAACTCCCAGAGAGATGCAAGATAATACAGTTGCTGTAGAAGAGGAAAAACACTCATATTCGGCCAAGGAATTACTGAATCATTGGTTGAGATTCAGTTCAGGTTTACCATGCATATATTGGTTTTAATTTATGTTCCAATTACTAGTCATATGAAGCCCATCTGATCCTACTTTCTGCCACAGGAACACTTGGAGAGCAATGAGGGTGATCTTGAGCTACTTGTTTACATTCCGTGAGTATCCACTTTTGTTGTTTTATGTGTTATCTTCAGGACATGAGCTAAAGAATGCATGAACTTGAAATGGATGGGGACAGGGAAATCCATTGGTTGAGTACTTGTACCCATTTTTCCATATTTTCATTCAATTTCAATGCTAACATGTCTTGTTAGATCTCCATAGTCCGATCTGTATGAGTTTGAGTATGGGATTCAACCTTAGTAGCATCTTCTGGTTCACCTAAAGCAAACATAACACTTAATTTGTGTGTCATTTATAATTATCCTCATCTGCTATATCTGATGTTAAACATAGCTGTACTCATTTCTGAAACATTTGTGTTGCATCTTGAGAAATTTTATTAAAACCTACCATTCTAAGACCAAGTTAGCTCTGATTAAGTTATATTTTGTTCATTTATTTCTGATAGATTTACATCAGATGTCAAGATCAATAGTTGGTGCTGATGGAACAAGTCCTTCCAAGATGAGGGCGTAAGTTCGAACTTTAATATTTTCTTTCAGCTCCTTCATTTTAGGACCTACCTGATTGGAACAATGAGATTGTCTGTGTTCATGAGTTTATTTCAGTGGCATAGTTCTTGAAGGAGGTATGCATACATCTGTTAAAGACATATAGAGAAGCATTTTGTATTTGATACAGCACATAGGATTTTAGGACATGGCATGCTTTTGCATGCTTTCAAATTTTCTTTGTGTTTATTTTTTAAAGCAATCTGTATTCTGTGTGTTTGTTGTAGTTGTGGTGCATGAAGAAACATAGCCCATATTCAGGGACTATGTTAGACGCATTCTCTGTATAATTATTCAAAGCTACATACAATACACCTCACTTAATACTCCTAAGAACAATGATAACTGAATCCCCATGGAGAAACATCTTGCTGATGATAATCTATCCTTCCTTGTTAAGGGGTTGAGCCTTTTTTCTTGCCGTTTCCAGTCTTTGGAACCTGCACTGCATACACACACACACACACACACACACACACACACACACACAAAAAGATCACACAAATATCACGAGAAAAAAGAACTTTGATGATTGATGAAGATCTACCAACCAACATAAAAGAAGACAGAACCGAATAGTGGAACAAAACACAAGAGAGAAAAATAAAAGGGGTTTAAGAATGAGGAGTAATCGGGGGCCCATCTCTTCTTTTGGTTTTTTTTTTTCCCTCAACATATAAATGCAATTTTCCTGCTCAACCCTAACTCTAACAAGAGCCGTCTTCCAACCCCTCTCTCTCGCTCAGACTTCTTCTTCAATCCTCATCTCTCTGTCTCTCGCTCATAGCACCATCGTGATCTCTTCCCTGACATTGGAGATTCCAAAATGGCCTTCTTTTTTTTCTATGCGCAGCGCCCGCCTAGCCCCCGCCTAGCGACCGCCTAGCCCGCCTAGCGAGCCTAGCCCCAGCCTAGCCCGCCTAGAGCCCGCCTAGCTAGCCTAGCCCCAACCTAGCCCGCCTAGCCCCCGCCCAGAACATAGAGATCTTGGCCACCATCTGCATATACCCTCATGTCGCCCGCCTAGACCGCCTAGCGACCCTAGCCCCAGCCTAGCCCACCTAGCCCCGCCTAGAACATAGAGATCTTGGCCACCATCTGTATTCTGTGTGTTGGTTGTAGTTGTGGTGCTTGAAGTTGCCCAAAATATTGCAGAGTTAAACCAAGAAACTACCCTCGATAAGCATTAAGTTTAGTTTTATCACTACATATTGACTTTTGTAATCTAAGCTCTATGTGGGGTTTCTTATCGTTCATTCATATTCTTTTGATATTTGCACTTGTGGTAGTTTCGAAGACCTTTACAACAGCCGAAACTATGTTGAATGCTCGAACCCTCAGGGAATGGATTTCATCTTCTCTCAGGTTAGTGCAGTGCCAACACTTCTTCAAGTATATGAACAGGTTGTTTCCGTTCAGGATTTGCTTGGGTTAGTGTAAACAAACGTGAATGAGCTTGGGAGTGGGTGGAATGAATCATATTTGGAATAGCTTAGTAATTTTATAATTGAATAAATTTAGTAATCAAGATGGTATGATGGAGTGAAGGTTATTATGTCTTTGTAGTTAAGCATATACAGTTGAAATATTAATTGAAATACTCGATTTACATAGTATAGCCGGTCGGCTATACTTTGAAAATTTATTGAAATACTCTATTTACATAGTATAGCCGGTCGGCTATACTTTGAAAATTTATTGAAATACTCTATTTACATAGTATAGCCGGTCGGCTATACTTTGAAAATTTATTGAAATACTCTATTTACATAGTATAGCCGGTCGGCTATACTTTGAAAATTTGTTGAAATACTCTATTTACAGAGTATAGCCGCGCGGCTATCCGATACCGGCTATACGTTTGAAATTTCTATTTAGAGAGTATCGCCCAGCTGCTGTACTACATAAAATTTCTATTTATCAAGAATTGCCGCTCGACTATACTATTGAAATATTTTATTTGTAGAGTATAGCCCTACAGCTATACTGTTGAAATATTCTATCCTTTAAAGATAATTCCACATTGCACCAACAATAAAAATATGAATTTATATTTGCCGGATTAGACCTCTCCCGACAAAATTTCTTTGGAAGAGGTTTATTTTAAAAAGAAATAATATACTTAGCATCTTTAAGTCAATTGATTTTTTTTTTTGGTTAAAACTTTCTTTTTATTAATTAAATCATATCTTACTTAGCCTTATTTAATCACTTTCATTAGTAATTATATTTTAATTATTATTTCTTTAGTGAATAATTAGTATTAATTATTTTAATTAACTTTACAAATTATATTACTTAATAAATAGTATTTAATTTTTTAAAAAAAATTCTTTGATAAAATATTTAAATACTAATTATTCACTAGGTGAATAATAATTAAAACATAACTACTAATTAAAGTAGTTAAAGGTGGTCCCAAATACTGAGTTCTGGTACCTTCGGATGCATTCCATGCTTGGTGATGTCAAATTGATGAGTGAAAAAGAGCAAAAAATGAAAAAGAAAATTGAAAACTAAAAACACTTGCAAATTGTTTTAAAAAATAAGGGTAATTTTGAACTTGATTTCATTGAAAACAAATATGTTAAAATTTTCCACAAAAATAGTGAAAATGAAATGGTTTTCAAATTGTTTTAAAAAATAAGGGTAATTTTGATAACTTGATTTCACTTTTTTGAAAACGGAAAACAAAATATGTTACCAAATATCTTTTCTTTTTCAAATAAAAATTTGAGTATGAGTTTCAAAAATAGTGAAAATGAAATGGTTATCAAACAAACCTTAAGATTGTCTTTATATATATATAAATCTTAATTTTTGATCCCTCAATCTATATATATATATATATATATATCATTTGCTGGTTGGGGAGTTTATTTAGGTACTTACCCATTTATGTAGTCCTACACACCCATTTATTTAGTCCTATTGAAATTGAGATTTATTTAATATTTTATCTCTTTTAAGGTTAACACATCTTTTTACTTATTCATAAATACCTCCATTTGAAAGAAACAAATTTTAGTATTAGATGTAAAATTCAATCTGACGTCACAACTCTCATAAATAGCACGTCCACCACTCATTCTTTGACTATAACCTTGAAGTTCGCTTATTGCAACGTGAAGGCACTTCTTGCAATCTTCATGTGACAAGTCTCTAGTACACTCGACAAAACTATAAAGATCAATCCTTTTTGTCCTTTTATTCCTCTTTGTCACCTGAATGCTTCCAGTAGCATACAAATTGTCCGGAAACAATTTCAGAAGTTAATCAATTTAACAAATGATCTAGTGCCATTGGAAATTAACTTGGAATTAGGAACAGATCATTGAGGATTTTTCCCATACACCCTGTTATCCTTGTCGATTATACCAAAGAATTTTGTGTCTTAATATTTTAGGATGCAACCAACCATCCATATTATAGCTTCTCGACTAAGACGACAACGCTCGCCAAGATTTTGGCTTGCTGTATTGAGACACCTTTTGCATGATGCAGAGCGCTCGTGATTCAACTAAAGTCCCAACATTAGCTAGCCCATATATAGAACTATTTTTTGTTGTTAAAGATTTAGATTTGTCACCAACGATTTCACTTCGATACCCAGAATATGGAATTTCTTCAGATAATCTTTGTGTCAATAATGTAATTAAGTTTTTCTCAAAATTCCCATTGGGTAGAAATTCTACCTTATTGAAACAACTATGCCCCAAAACAAGAGGTCCGTATTTTTTAGGAAAACAAGACTCAACAGAATCACTGGGTTTGAGTAAAGACTCAACAAGAGGTCCGATACATGAGGTATTCAATATGTTGAACTAAAGTACAATTTATGTTGTAGACAAGCACATATATAGAATATAAGTAGAAGCTAGTGTTAATTTTTTCTCGTTGACTATAACATATTTGTTGTATATTAATTAAAGATTAATTTGGCCAATTTGTTTCATGAAGGGCTGCTTCATATATATATATATATATATATGTACAAGATATCAAATTTAAATTATTTTTGTTCTTAAAAAAGCTATATGATCTTTTGTATAGTTAATGGGAGAATGTATTGTCATTGTTCCTTTCAAAAGAAAGTATATAATTTCAGTTATAATAGTAAGAAAGATACATTTCCTAGAAAGTATATCATCAGTTACGTGGTGATATCTAACCACTCTATAATTTCTCCATGTCTTGCACAAGGTAAATTAAGATTACCACTTATATATGGTGAAGTGCAAGTACCATCAATTGAATTCATGAAGAGATTCAAACGAGTTAAGTCTTGTTCAAGAGCTATACAACTAAAAAGTGCATTCAATACAAGTAAACTGAAATTCACAAACAAATCCAAAGAAATATACACCACTTGAAAGTTGCTTTAATTTAAAAAAGTGCATATAAAAGCTCCCAACTTCAGTGCATATAAATCTTCAGCATGAACTCTACTTGTACAAGTCTATTGGAATTGTCAAAGCTACATACAATACACCTCACTTAATACTCCTAAGAACAATGATAACTGAATCCCCATGAAGAAACATCTTGCTGATGATAAAATATCCTTCCTTGTTAACGGGTTGAGCCCTTTTTCTTGCCTTTTCCAGTCTTTGGCACCTGCACTGCATACACAAGAGAGAAAATAAAAGGGGTTTCAGAATGAGGAGTAATCGGGGGCCCATCTCTTCCTTTGTTTTTTTTTTTCTTCAACATATAAATGCAATTTTCCTTCTCAAACCCTAACTCTAACAAGAGCCGTCTTCCAGCCCCTCTTCTCAGACTTCTTCTTCAATCCTCATCTCTCTGTCTCTCGCTCATAGCACCATCGTGATCTCTTCCCTGACCTTGGAGATTCCAAAATGGTGTTTTTTTTTTCTATGCGCAGCGCCAGCCTAGAGCCCACCTAGCCCACCTAGCCCGCCTAGCCCGCCTAGCGAGCCTAGCCCCAGCCTAGCCCCCGCCCAGAACATAGAGATCTTGGCCACCATCTGCATATACCCTCATGTCGCCCGCCTAGACCGCCTAGAGGCCGCCTAGCCACCGACTATACCGCCTAGCGAGCCTAGCCCCAGCCTAGCCAGCCTAGCGACCGCCTAGACCGCCTAGCGAGCCTAGCCCCAGCCGCCTAGCCCGCCTAGAACATTGAGATCTTGGCCACCATCTGCATATACCCTCATGTCCCAAACGAAAATCTCCGGGAAGCCATGGTGATCTAGTTTGATAGAAAAGCCCCCTGTTGATGGGTCCTCTGATCTTTTCCACGAGGTCAAGTACCTGTTTAAACATGTGCTCAACTTCCATCCGAGCTATCATAGCTGGAAGCAGAATGTGTGTGGGATAATCAAAGCTCTGCCAGAAAAATGTTTGGCTGTTTTCGGTTCCTTCTTTGATCACAAGATTGCCTATATCCAAAAGCAGGACATTTGGTCTCAAAACTTGGGTGTGATTGGAGGACCAAGTGACATTTCCAGATGGATCAAGAAGGACAATGTTTCCATGTTCACCAGTCATCAAAAGAGCTCCTGATGAATTTGAAAGTGGGGTGTCTATGTTGGTCACCCAAACAACTGTTCTGTTTTGGACATTTTTGTACCATATACATGCCCAAGTACCAGCCTGAAATATTGCCTGGCTTGAAGAAACCCAACTCAAAGACTTCACAGGGGGAGACAATGGTCATGTTTCCTTCGACAATTAATTAATATATTATAATATATTGTATATGTATGCCTTGCCTTCCTCACTTATTTTTGCTGTGACCAACCAATTAACAGATGTACAAGTGAAGTGAATACATCATGTCTGTACTCTGTACATGCATTTGAGTGCGAGAGATTGGCTCCTCAAATTATACAATAATTAATTAATTAATAATGTCAGTTTCCTCATTAACATCGGCTTGCCATAATGCCATTGCCAAGCGTAATGTATTTCCATTTCCTAATTAGACGGGGGATGTTTTGCTGAACCCGTAATTGGAGGGCATGATTATTCTTGCAAATTAAGGTGCTTTGTCAAGAAGATCCTGGTCATAGCTATCTCCTTTTTAAAAGCTTGCTGTCCAATGAATTTATGTCACTTGATCATCCGTTCCATGAATCCATGATGATGATTATATTCGTAATCCTACCTCACCAAGCTTACATTATATTTAAACAATATGACTACAAAGAAAATGTTGCTGCCCCATACAATATACTATTTACATAAATATAGGTAAGGTGGAGGTGGACCCATAAACTAAGCAATCTCTGTGCCTAGTCCTAGACTTTGCAGTTCAAGTTGCAGCACCACCTCTATTAATAATCATGAATCCCACGATGAGTCTCTGGATCATGACTCCATCGCTTATGCTGCTGGTGAAGATGAAGGGGAATCGCCAACTATACAAGAAGAAGAAGAAGATGACAACAGGAAGAACATAAAAATGGGGCTCTGTTGCAGGCAGAAGAAATACCTCAAGCTTTTAGTGCAGAAGAAAAAGGAGGAGGAAGTGAATCTTTGATAAAGCTAGGAGAAGAAGAGATGGACACACCAGAGCTGGAAACAAATCGTGTTAGCCACTACCAGTACAGGACAGATGAACTCAATAAAAAATTCGAAGACTTTATAAGAAAAATGAAGGAGGAAATCAGGATTGAAGCTCAATGGCAACCCATTGCCGTTTAACCATGCACATACACAAAACATATAGAGTTCAGTTTGTTTAACCGAGTATCATATAGCTGCTATACCTTTAAAATCTTATATTTATAGTGTATAGTCATGCGGCCATACTCTTTAAATCAACAGTAAAAATATTGTACGAAAGTTGAGCCTTGAGATAATGAATCAATTAGCCACGGTATGTATTTCTAGCTTTTTCCCTTGTTTGTGTGTTGAATGTGTATGAGAAGTGATACAAAGAGGTTGCTTATCTTTTTAAGTTCCCTTTGTCATATTTCCTTATATATATTCGAATATTTAAAAATTATAGCCATGCGGCTATACGCTTTAAACATATATTTTTAATTATTATATAATATTGAAAAAAAAGAGTCCAAAAAATAATTAATTACTATTTATTAAGTCAATTATGAAATCAGTAATATTTAAATATTCACTAAAGAAAAAATAATTAAAAAATAATTACTAATTAAAAAAGACTAAGATATTAATTAATTACATATATTAAATTAAAGAAGTTGGCCAAACAACAAAAGAAAAGAAACTAATTATATATTTTTAAAAATTAAAACAAAAAAAGCAAAAAACCTCTCCCGGCAGGTCTGGCAAATATTTTTTGGATTAGACTTCTCGATGAAATTTAGCTTTGTGGACGAAATTTCGTCGGAAGAGATGTCTTATCAGAATCATTAGAAACAAAATTGTAGGGAGAGGTTTTAAAAAATATATATATATAAACTTAGTATCTTTAGCTGCTTTTTTCAAATTTTCTTTAAGTAATTAAATAATATCATAGCCTTATTTATTTAATTTCATTAAGTATTTATTTAGTGAATAATTAGTATTAAACATTTTAATTAACTCCACAAATTATATTACTTAATAAATAGCATTTTATTTTTAATTTTTTTCTTTAATAAAATATTTAAATACTAATTATTCACTAAGTAAATAATAATTAAAACATAACTACTAATTAAAGTAATGTAGGAAGAGAAATCTAGAGTTTGTTGTTTAAAGAGTATAGCCGTGCGGCTATACTTATAAAATATTCTATTTAAAGGTTTCTAAAGTTTCTTTTGCTTGTCATACCATTTATCATGTGCGTGCCTCTAGTACTTTGGCCAAGGGTCATATGTTGAACAATTTGTGTGACTTGTGTACTATTCGTTCCTTTAGGGTGCGCTGTAGACCTAGCCCTAATCCCAAAATTATTGAGGTTACGTGGCATCCCCCTTGCTTTGGTTCGGTCAAAATTAATACTAATGGCACTTGCAAAAGTGACTTTGGTAAAGTAGGTAGTGGTGGTGTGTTTCGAGATTATCATGGTTGTGTACTTAGGGCATTTTGCTCCAATTTAGATGTCCCAAGTGCAGTACATGTTGAAGTTTTAGATGTCATCAAGGCCATTAAGCTTGCTTGGCTTCATGCTTGGCATAATGTTTGGATTGAAACTGATTCGTTATTAGTTACTCAATTCTTTCGCTCTCCTCATTTGGTCCCTTGGCACTTGCGATTTGATTGGCAGAATTGCTTGCATCGTCTCCAGTACATATTGTTTAAGATTTATCATATATTTTGCAAGGTAATCATGGAGTTGACATTTTGGCAAATCACGATGTTCAGGGCTCTGGGTTCACGTGGTGGGACATTGCACCTTCATTTATTTTGTCTTCGTCATCGAGAGGTAGGCATGCCCGATTACCGCTTTACTTAGTCTCTTTTTGTTTACTCCTTCAAAGTTTTGGTTTCTTGGGTCCGCATGTTGCAGTGCCTTTATGTCACTCTTTCTTTTTTGCAGGGTTTTGGTTTGGTCCCCCTGCTATACGTGTTTTCTTTATATGTTTCTTTTATATTAATGAAATTATGATCAAGGGGATGCGAGGGGGCTCTTGAAATGTGTTGGTCACTTCTTTGAGGGTTGTGGATGTTTGTGCATTTGATGACCGATATTGAAGAGCTAATCTCGCATAATCTCTTGTTCTATATATATATATATTTTTTTACAAAAAGAATACTACCACCTCTTACTACTATACTCATACATCTTTGTTTGAAATTGTTGTTCTGGCTAGCAAAGAGATTTCGAAAGTTCATTGTCTTGCATTATTGTTATAACAAGAAATAATCTTAGCCTCTCACATTCTTTCATAGTTAGTAAAATACGGAATGGGAAAAATACGTACGTGATTTATTCAAAAAAATTTTAGCAAGTTACAACTAAAAATTTCGGCAACTATATAATATTTTAATATATATATTGTTTTTATTCAATAATATGTGAAAATTTTGTGTATTATTGAAAATTTTGTAAAAAAACTTGTGTATTAAACATGAATAATATATATGTACATGTACAATACATATATTGTATGTTTGCTTTTAAAAAAATATATATGTATTTTACCGAGTCTTTAAGACGTGTACAGAAAACGAAAGTATTATTGAAAAATACGTACTTACGTATATAATACAAGTATTGAATGGGAAAATGCTAAATTATTTCTATGGGTAATAAGTAAAAAAAATCAAAAGGGGACAATAAAGACTCGGGTATGGCATAATAGTAATGGATAATGTTTTAAACTACTCTTATTGATAAAGGAAAATCACAGAAAATATAATTTCTTTAAAAGTACGGCCGGGCGGCTTTAATATTTAAATATATTATTCATGGCGTACAGTGTACCGTTTAAATAAATAATATATTCAAAAGGTATAGCCGTACGGCTATACGGTTTATTAAAATAAAATTAAAAATAGAACCCTCCTAGCCCGCCTAGGCGGCCCACTTTTCAAAAACTTGAATGTCGTTTGTTTTATATAAAAGATTTCTTTTTTCCGAGCGGGTCTGTCATCTCTGCAAATACTAAAAAATGGAGATCATCCCTCTTGTTGGTGATATGAGATATGAATCATTCTTGGACAAATCAAAGCAGGACATGGCCTCTTCTTCAGAGTTGGTGCTGGGAAGGTCATTGTTCATCAGCTCTAAGCCACTTCTTGGTTTCCATTAATTAGGGTGAACCTTGGGAGTTGCCTGGATTCAATCAACATCATCAGAATCAAATGACAAACTGTCACTTCGGTTTCAATTCGAAAGGAAATGGAGGAGAAATCTAATAGGAAAGAATTATAAAGCATGTCATTCTTTACCACTCCACTAGAATTAAGGTCCTGTGGCCATTTCCAGAGAAAATGAATGCCATTTGATGCTAACACCAAAATGGCATCAGCTCCGTTTGTGTAGACCATCCTTGATATCTGAATTGCCAGAGACAGAGTTAATGAGAAGCTGAGAAATTTCAATTGAAAATAAGTATTTTCTGTTTTCTGTTTTGGTTTATGTTATGTTTGGTTGCTAGGAAGCTGATGATGAACAAATATTCTCTTACCTAAATATTCAGTTTCATGTTCCTCTAGTTGTTTTGATTGTTTACAAACTGACCCAAAAGGAGTATGCTGCTTTCTGGGGCTCCAATTGTTGAGTCATCTCTTCTTTTGAATTTTTTCTTTTTAAATTTCATCTTTGTCAATTCTCAGTAATGTAATCTGGGTGAAATGCAGCTTTTGGATCCGTAAGATGGGCACAAAGAGTAAATCAAAAATTCCCAGAGAGAAGCAAGATAGTACAGCTGCTGTAGAAGAGGAAAAACTCTCATCTTTGGCCAAGAAATTGTAGAATCATTGGTTGAGATCAGTTCAGGTTTACCATGCATATATTTTGGTTTTAATTTATGTTTCAATTACTAGGCATATTAAGCCTCATCTGATCCTACTTTCTGCAACAGGAACACTTGGAGAGCAATGAGGGTGATCCTGAGCTACTTGTTTACATTCTGTGAGTATCCACTTTTGTTGTTTTATGTGTTATCTTCAGGACATGAGTTAAAGAATGCATAAACATGAAATGGATGGGGACAGGGAGATCCATTGTTTGACTAGTGTTATAACCATTTTTCCATATTTTCATTCAATTTGAGAGGTAACATGTCTTGTTAGATCTCCATAGTCGGATTTGTATGAGTTTGAGTATGGGATTCAAGTTTCAACCTTAGTAGCATCTCCAGGTTCACCTAAAACAAACATAACACTTAATTTGTGAGTCAATTATAATTATCTTTTGTTCTTGTGCTCATATGCTACATCTGATGTTAAACATAGCTGTACTCATTTCTGAAACATTTGTGTTGCATCTTGAGAAATTTGAAAGGAAAGAGAGGAGAAATCTAAGTTACAAGCAGTAAGATTTACTCTCTTTTTTTTTTCTCCTGTTTTTTAGCTGGCATGTATGTTTGGTGACTTAATGCATTATGTTGTTTGTTTTTTATGGTTTTGGCAGTGTTAGTTATTCATATAGAATGCAGGCTCAGAGATAGAGTTTATAAGAAATTATGATTCTTTGATGTGTTAATAAAATATTAAGCATGTCTTTATTCATAATTTTGTCCCTCTGTAGTTGAGGTGTTGGTAGTCAGTTTATGTGACTTCTGATCTCATGAGTTTGATAAGAGTAGAAATTTCCCTGCTTTACTAATGCCGGTTACAAGAAGTTAATCCTATAGACCAAAGAAATACTGTTTGAGGTTTAGCAAGATTTAATTTTGAATCTGGTTATTTCTACTAAATCCTTTGATTGGCTTTTCAATGCAATTAGTCGTATGGCATACAGTTCATATTCAAATTACATAGGTATTTTATACAAGTATATACATTTGGAATTATATGAACTTGTCTACAGAACAAATATTTGAAGCAGATTTGGAATCCTTTTGGATAAACAAATATACAAACTGAAATTTGGTGCAACCTTAGTGGAGACTTGAGAATAAACTTTGAGTTAAAACTGGTGGGACTAATGTGATATGATGATGAACCGAAATCAGTAAATGGAATTTTAATACTGACCTGATATGTAAAGAGCCAAATGTATGTAATAACTTAGGAATGCTGTAGCCATTTGACAACCAAAACAAATAAGCTAATGTTTTGTTAGATGCATCCATGGACCTTGTCTTCTGCTGATTTCATTTACTTTTTGCCTTGCTTTGCATGCCAAATTATTTGATATTTACATCTGATATGCAAGTTAATCACATGATGTATGCATTTTGCAGCTTCAGCAGTAGGACCTTTCTACAAGGAGATCCATTTCTTGGAATTTTCAGGACTCTTGATCTTTTATCTCCTTTGCTGGTTACGTTGATGGTTCGTTTTCTCTATGCAAAGGAGAATTTGCAAGGCATACAAGAACACCACAGCACAATGATGTGCCATGCTCAGTTTTGTTTTGGCGAGGATGGTAAAGTGCCCATGTGAAAAGTTTGACACAACAGGTTCCTTATGCAACAACACATATAAAAGTGAATCAGGAGACGATAATATTGCCGGTCAAAGCCAAAAAGGTGGCAGGCCTCTATTCTCTGTTTTACATTTGTGATGCCACAACCGGACGGTCATTCCTAAGGGAAAACCTCCTAGAGATAGTGTGACCACTTGAAGAATACTTAGCTTGCAGAATTTTAAAAAAGAACCTTATCTTTCTTGAAATCAATGGTAAAATATGCAGGCTCTTTTTGAGCATTTGCAATGCAAGGCAAAGTAAAAATTGATACACAATTTGTGTAGGTTAGTATCATATACTTGTGAAGGGGCGTTGTACTACATCTTTATATGAAAAAAAAAAAAAAATCATGGTGAAGCATTGAGTGGCCTGATCCCTTCTTGGGTGCCTTGTGTTTTGAATCCCAAAGTGAAGAATTAAAAAAGCCAAATAGTTCCTCAAAGAGGCCTTGGTATGCCCTGACCTTGGGATGGGGTAGCCTCCCCTCCCCCTAAACACATGCTAGTTCTCTCACTTCATACACTGCAAGGTGAGTCTTGTTTATGGCAATGAGGTGCAGCTCATTCTCGTGAATTTGGATGTAAGTATATGACAATGATTTCAACTCCTCCCATCTGGAATCTGCAAGAATTTTCTTCTGTGTTTTTCACACCCAGTAGCACCCCACACATAAATCCGCAGGGACAAAACGACGTTGATCGTTAAATAACAGAAGTCGCATTAGAGTAGAAGCCATGTCTGAAAAGTAATATTGTAGTTTCCAATGTGCATCAGCACCAGAAGAAACTAGTACATTCAGTGTGTTCGAGAAGGCAAGGCTAGTGACTCTTTTGGCGTGACCCTCAAGCTTCCTTGTAACCTGCAAAATCTATAATCAAGGCAATGACTCTTTTCGGGTTTGATTCATCACAACATTGAGCATGATTTTTTTGTTTTCTGTTTTACAAGAACAAACAAACTACCTCGTCTGAGTGGAGATTGTATATATTACAATGGTGGAATTGTCCATGCCAATAGCAACTATACTGTCATCTCGGGGGTGAAAAGCAAGACATGTTGCCGCAGTGGCGGTGGCATGACTTTCTTCATCGTCTGCATTTTTACGCAACAGATTTGTATGAGTACAATGAGTTAGATCATGAGAAATTTGCAAACAGAACCTAAGCATATTGACGAACAAGATTTGGGAAGTTTTGGCTGGGAAAAGAAAATTTCAAGAATACTATTTGTGTTGGGTTTACCTTAAACGTTTTCATGTCAAAAATGGAGATCATCCCTCCTGTTGCTGATATGAGACATGAATCATTCCTGGAAAAATCAAAGCAGGATATAGAGTCTTCAAGGTTGGTGCTGGGAAGGTCATTGTTCATCGGGTCTAAGCCACTTCTTGGTTTCCGTAAATTAGGGTGAACCTTGGGAGTTGCTTGCTTTCAATCAATATCATCAGAATCAAATGACCAACTATCACTCCGATTTCAATTTCAAAAGAAAAGAGAGGAGAAATCTAATAGGAAAGAATTATAAAGCATGTCATTCTATACCACTCAACTAGAATTAAGGTCCTGTGGCCATTTACAGAGAAAACGAATGCCATTTGATGCTAACTCCAAAATGGCATCAATTCTAGAATAAATCGTATAGCCGCGCGGCTATAATGTTTTTTTAATAACAAAAAAAACCACCTAGCCTGCCTGCATAGGCGCCCGATTTTTCAACTCTAGAGAAGCATTTTGTATTTGACACAGCACACAGGATATTAGGACATGGCATGCTTTTGCATGCCTTCAAATTTTCTTTGTGTTTATTTTTTAAAGCAATCTGCATTCTGTGTGTTGGTTGTAGTTGTGGTGCTTGAAGAAACATAGCCCATATTCTGATATTCAGGGACTATGTTAGATGCATTCTCTGTATAATTATTCAAAGCTACATACAATACACCTCACTTAATACTCCTAAGAACAATGATAACTGAATCCCCATGGAGAAACATCTTGCTGATGATAATCTATCCTTCCTTGTTAAGGGGTTGAGCCTTTTTTCTTGCCGTTTCCAGTCTTTGGAACCTGCACTGCATACACACACACACACACACACACACACACAAAAGATCACACAAATATCACGAGAAAAAAGAACTTTGATGATTGATGAAGATCTACCAACCAACATAAAAGAAGACAGAACCGAATAGTGGAACAAAACACAAGAGAGAAAAATAAAAGGGGTTTAAGAATGAGGAGTAATCGGGGGCCCATCTCTTCTTTTGGTTTTTTTTTTCCCTCAACATATAAATGCAATTTTCCTTCTCAAACCCTAACTCTAACAAGAGCCGTCTTCCAGCCCCTCTCTCTCGCTCAGACTTCTTCTTCAATCCTCATCTCTCTGTCTCTCGCTCATAGCACCATCGTGATCTCTTCCCTGACCTTGGAGATTCCAAAATGGGGTTTTTTTTTTTTCTATGCGCAGCGCCCGCCTAGCCCTCCTGCCTAGACCGCCTAGAGCCCGCCTGGCGACCACCTAGCCCGCCTAGCGAGCCTAGCCCCAGCCTAGACCGCCTAAAGCCCGCCTAGCGACCGCCTAGCGAACCTAGCCCCAGCCTAGCCCGCCTAGCCCCCGCCCAGAACATAGAGATCTTGGCCACCATCTGCATATACCCTCATGTCGCCCGCCTAGACCACCTAGCGACCCTAGCCCCAGCCTAGCCCGCCTAGCCCCGCCCAGAACGTAGAGATCTTGGCCACAATCTGTATTCTGTGTGTTGGTTGTAGTTGTGGTGCTTGAAGTTGCCCGAAATATTGCAGAGTTAAACCCAGAAACTACATATTGACTTTTGTAATCTAAGCTCTATGTGGGGTTTCTTATCGTTCATTCATATTCTTTTGATATTTGCACTTGTGGTAGTCTCGAAGACCTTTACAACAGCCGAAACTATGTTGAATGCTCGAACCCCTAGGGAATGGATTTCATCTTCTCTCAGGTTAGTGCAGTGCCAACACTTCTTCAAGTATATGAACAGGTTGTTTCAGTTCAGGATTTGCTTGGGTTAATGTAAACAAACGTGAATGAGCTTGGGAGTGGGTGGAATGAATCATATTTGGAATAGCTTAGTAATTTTATAATTGAATAAATTTAGTAATCAAGATGGTATGATGGAGTGAAGGTTTATTATGTCTTTGTAGTTAAGCATATACAGTTGAAATATTTTATTTACATAGTATAGCCGCGCGGGTATACGTTTGAAAAATTCTATTTAGAGAGTATAGCCGCGCGGCTATCTATTTCAATAGTATTGCCGGATGGCTTTACTATTGAAAGACTCCATTTAAAGCGTTTAGCCGGGCGGCTATATGTTCAAAATTTCTAATTACAGGGTATAGCCGGGCGGCTATACGTTTGAAATTTCTATTTAGAGAGTATCGCCCATCGGCTATATTGTTGAAAATTTCTATTTATCAAGTATTGCCACATGACTACACTATTGAAATATTTTATTTGTAGAGTATAGCCCGTCGGCTATATCGTTGAAATATTCTATCCTCTAAAGATAATTCCACATTGCACCAACAATAAAAATATGAATTTATATTTGCCGGATTAGACCTCTACCGATAAAATTTCTTCAGAAGAGGTTTCTTTTAAAAAGAAATAATATACTTAGTATGTTTAAGTCAATAGATTTTTTTTAAAACTTTCTTTTTATTAATTAAATCATATCTTACTTAGCCTTATTTAATTAATTTCATTAGTAATTATATTTTAATCATTATTTCTTTAGTGAATAATTAGTATTAATTATTTTAATTAACTTTACAAATTATATTACTTAATAAATAGTATTTATTTATTTATTTAATTTTTTTCTTTGATAAAATATTTAAATACTAATTATTCACTAGGTAAATAATAATTAAAACATAACTACTAATTAAAATAATTAAATTAGTTAAAGGTGGTCCCAAATACTAAGTTTTGGTACCTTGAATGCATTCCATGTCTGGTGATGTCAAATTGATGAGTGAAAAAGAGCGCACAAAAAATGAAAACGAAAATTGAAAACTAAAAACACTTTCAAATTGTTTTAAAAAATAAGGGTAATTTTGATAACTTGATTTCACTTATTTGAAAACAGAAAACGAAATATGTTACCAAACATATTCTCTTTTTTCAAAAGTATCAGTTTCAAAAATAGTGAAAATGAAATGGTTATCAAATAAACCTTAAGATTGTTTATAAATAAATATATATATATATATATCTTAAGTTTTGTCCATTTGGTTTTGGGGAGTTTATTTAGTTACTTACCAATTTATGTAGTCCTACACACCCATTTATTTAGTCCTATTGAAATTGAGATTTATTTAATATTTGATCTCTTTTAAGGTTAACACATCTTTATACTTATTTATAAATACCTCCATTTGAAAGAAACAAATTTTAGTATTAGATGGAAAATTCAATCTGACATAACAACTCCCATAAATAGCACGTCCACCACTCATTCTTTGACTATAACCTTGAAGTTCGCTTATTGCAACGTGAAGGCACTTCTTGCAATCTTCATGTGACAAGTCTCTAGTACACTCGACCAAAACTATAAAGATCAATCCTTTTTGTCCTTTTATTCCTCTTTGTCACCTGAATGATTCTAGTAGCATACAAATTGTCCGGAAACAATTTCAGAAGTTAATCGATTTAACAAATGATCTAGTGCCATTGGAAATAACTTGGAATTAGGAACATATTGAGGATTTTTCCCCTACACCCCGTTATCCTTGTCAATTATACCAAAGAATTTTGTGTCTGAGTATTTTAGGATGCAACCAACCATCCATATTATAGCTCCTCGACTAAGACGACAATGCTCGCCAAGATTTTGGCTTGCTGTATTGAGACACCTTTTGCATGATGCATAGCGCTCGTGATTCAAACTAAAGTCCCAACATTACGCTAGCCCATATACAGAACTATTTTTTGTTGTTATAGATTTAGATTTGTCACCAACGATTTCACTTCGATATCCAGAATATGAAATTTCTTCAGATAATCTTTGTGTCAATAATGTAATTAAGTTTTTCTCAAAATTCCCATTGCTGCCCCAAAACAAGAGGTCTGATACATGAGGTATTTTTTAGGAAAACAAAGAAGGATGAAAGACTCACAGAATCACTCGGTTTGAGTAAAGACTCAACAAGAGGTCCGATACATGAGGTATTCAATAGGTTGAACTAATGTACAATTTATGTTTTAGACAAGCACATATATATATAATATAATTAGAAGCTAGTGTTAATTTTTTCTCGTTGACTATAACATATTAGTTGTATATTAATTAAAGATTAATTTGGCCAATTTGTTTCATGAAGGGTTGCTTCATATATATATATATATATATATATATATGTATGTATAAGATACCAAATTTAAATTATTTTTGTTCTTAAAAAAGCTATATGATCTTTTGTATAGTTAATGGACAATGTGTTGTCATTGTTCCTTTCAAAAGAAAGTATATAATTTCGGTTATAATAGTAAGAAAGACACATTTCCTAAAAAATATATCATCAGTTTACGTGGTCATGTTCCTTTCAAGAACTATATGACTAAAAAGTGCATTCAATACAAGTAGACTGAAATTCACAAACAAATCCAAAGAAATATACAGCACTTGAAAGTTGCTCTAATTTAAAAAAGTGCATATAAAAGCTCCCAACTTCAGTGCATATAAATCTTCAGCATGGACTCTACTTGTACAAGTCTATTGGAATTGTCAAAGCTACATACAATACACCTCACTTAATACTAAGAACAATGATAACTGAATCCCCATGGAGAAACATCTTGCTGATGATAAAATATCCTTCCTTGCTAACGGGTTGAGCCTTTTTTCTTGCCTTTTCCAGTCTTTGGCACCTGCACTGCAAACACAAGAGAGAAAATAAAAGGGGTTTCAGAATGAGGAGTAATCGGGGGCCCATCTCTTCTTTTGGTTTTTTTTTTTCTTTCAACATATAAATGCAATTTTCCTTCTCAAACCCTAACTCTAACAAGAGCCGTCTTCCAGCCCCTCTCTCTCGCTCAGACTTCTTCTTCAATCCTCATCTATCTGTCTCTTGCTCATAGCACCATCGTGATCTCTTCCCTGACCTTGGAGATTCCAAAATGGTGTTTTTTTTTCCTATAGCGCCTAGACCGCCTGAGAGCCCGCCTAGCCCAACTAGAGAGCCTAGCCCCAACCTAGCCCGACTACCCCCGCCCAGAACATAGAGATCTTGGCCACCATCTGCATATCCCCTCATGTCGCCCGCCTAGACCGCCTAGAGGCCGCCTAGACCGCCTAGCGAGCCTAGCCCCAGCCTAGCCCGCCTAGCGAGCCTAGCCCCAGCCTAGCCCGCCTAGCCCCCGCCTAGAACATAGAGATCTTGGCCACCATCTGCATATACCCTCATGTCCCAAAGGAAAATCTCCGGGAAGCCATGGTGATCTAGTTTGATAGAAAAGTCCCCTGTTGACGGGTCCTCTGAGCTTTTCCACGAGGTCAAGTACCTGTTTAAACATGTGCTTAACTTCCATCCAAGCATCATATCTGGAAGCAGAATGTGTGTGGGATAATCAAAGCTCTGCCAGAAAAATGTTTGGCTGTTTTCGGTTCTTTCTTTGATCACAAGATTGCCTATATCCAAAAGCAGGACATTTGGACGCAAAACTTGGGTGTGATTGGAGGACCTGGTGACATTTCCAGATGGATCAAGAAGGACAATGTTTCCATGTTCACCAGTCATCAAAAGAGCTCCTGATGAATTTGAAAGTGGGGTGTCTATGTTGGCCACCCAAACAACTGTTCTGTTTTGGACATTTTTGTACCATATATATGCCCAAGTACCAGCCTGAAATATTGCCTGGCTTGAAGAAACCCAGCTCAAAGAAACTTCACAGGGGGAAACAATGGTCATGTTTCCTTCGACAATTAATTAATGTATTATATACATGTATGCCTTGCCTTCCTCACTTATTTTTGCTGTCACCAAGTGAAGTGAATACATCATGTTTGTACTCTGTACATGCATTTGAGTGCGAGAGATTGGCTCCTCAAATTATACAATAATTAATTAATTAATTAATAATGTCAGTTTCCTCATTAAAATCGGCTTGCCATAATGCCATTGCCAAGCGTAATGTATTTCCATTTCCTAATTAAATGGGGGATGTTTTGCTGAACCCGTAATTGGAGGGCATGATTATTCTTGCAAATTAAGGTGCTTTGTCAAGAAGATCCTGGTCAAACTTCTCTGTCTATTATCTATAGCTATCTCCTTTTTAAAAGCTAGCTGTCCAATGAATTTATGTCACTTGATCATCCGTTCCGTGAATCCGTGATGATGATTATATTTGTAACCCTATCTAACCAAGCGTACATTATATTTAAACAATGACTACAAAGAAAATGTTGCTGCCCTATACTATATACTATTTACATAAATACAGGTAAGGTGGAGGTGGACCCATTAACTAAGCAATCTTTGTGTCTAGTCCTAGACTCTGCAGTTCAAGTTGCAGCACCACCTCTATTAATAATCATGAATCCCACGATGAGTCTCTGGATCAGGACGCCATCGCTTATGCTGCTGGTGAAGATGAAGGGGAATCGCCAACTATACAAGAAGAAGAAGAAGATGACGACGGCGATGGACAACAGGAAGAACATAAAAATGGAACTCATTGCAGGCAAAAGAAATACCACAAGCTTTTAGCGCAGAAGAAAAAGGAGGAGGAAGTGAATCTTTGATAAAGCAACGAGAAGAAGAGATGGACACACCAGAGCTGGAAACAAATCATGTTAATGACTACTTAGCCACTACCAGATGAACAGATGAACTCAATAAAAAATTCGAAGACTTTATAAGAAAAATGGAGGATATCAGGATTGAAGCTCAACGACGACCCATTGCCGTTTAAGCATTCACCGAGCAGATGTGCCGCTGCACATACATAAAACATATAGAATTCAGTTTGTTTAACAGAGTATCGTATAGCCACGCTGCTATACCTTTAAAATCTTATATAGTTTATAGCCGTGCGGCTATACTTTTTATATCAACATTAAAAATATGGATTTCTCTATAGCAAAGTTGAGCCTTGAGATAATGAATCAATTAGACATGGTATGTATTTCTAGCTTTGTTCTTATGTGTGCGCTTAGGGTTGAGGGAATATTTATGCCTTGTTTCTGTGTTGAATGTGTATGAGGAGTGATACCGAGAGGTTGCTTATTTTTTTAAGTTCCCTTTGTCATATTTCCTTATATATATTCGAATATTTAAACATTATAGCCATGCGGCTATACTCTTTAAACATATTATGTTTTAATTATTATATATTATTAAAAAAAAACAAAGTCCACAAAATAATTAATTGGTATTTATTAAGTCATTTATGAAATTGGTAAGATATTAATTAATTACATATATTAAATTAAAGAAGTTGGCCGAAAAACAAAAGTAAAGAAACTAATTATATATTTTTGAAATTTAAAAAATTTAAAATTTAAATTTAAATTAAAAAACATGTCCCGACGAAATATCGTCGGCATGTCTATGTCAGCAAATGTTTGCTTGATTAGACCCCTCCCGATGAGAATTAGCTCTGCGGATGAAATTTCATCAGGATAGGTCTAATCCGACAAATATTCGTCGGGAGAGTTTAAAAATATATATATATATATATAAACTTAGTATCTTTAGTTGTTTTTTTCAAATTTTCTTTTAAGTAATGAAATAATATCATAGCATTATTTATTTAATTTCATTAGTATTTATCTAGTGAATAATTAGTATTAAACATTTTAATTAACTCCACAAATTATATTACTTATTAAATAGCTTTTTAATTTTTAATTTTTTTCTTTAATAAAATATTTAAATACTAATTATTCACTAAGTAAATAATAATTAAAACATAACTACTAATTAAAGTAATGTAAAAAGAGAAATCCAAAGTTTGTTGTTTAAAGAGTATAGCCGGGCGGCTATACTTATAAAATATTCTACTTAAAGGTTTCTACAGTTTATTTTGCTTGTCGTACCATTTATCATGTGCGTGCCTCTAGTATTTTTGCCAAGGGTCATATGTCGAACAATGTGCGTGACTTGTGTACTATTCGTTCCTTTAGGGTGCGCTATAGACCCAGCCCCAATCTCAAAATTATTGAGGTTACGTGGCATCTCCCTTGGTTTGGTTCGGTCAAAATTAAGACTGATTGCACTTGCAAAAGTGACTTTGGTAAAGCAGGTAGTGGTGGTGTGTTTTCGAGATTGTCATGGTTGTGTACTTAGGGCATTTTGCTCCAATTTAGATGTCCCTAGTGCAATACATGTTGAAGTTTTAGATATCATCAGGGCCATTAAGCTTGCTTGGCTTCATGCTTGGCATAATGTTTGGATTGAAACTGATTCGTTATTAGTTACTCAATTTTTTCGCTCTCCTCATTTGGTCCTTTGGCACTTGCGGGTTGATTGGCAGAATTGTTGCATCGTCTCCAACACATTTTGTTTAAGATTTCTCATATCTTTTGCAAGGCTAATCATGGAGTTGACACTTTGGCAAATCACGATGTTCAGGGCTCTGGTTTCACGTGGTGGGACACTGGGAGTTGCCTGCATTCAATCAATATCATAAGAATCAAATGACCAACTATCGGTCCGATTTTAATTTCGAAATAAAAGAGAGGAGAAATCTAATAGGAAAGAATTATAAAGCATGTCATTCTTTACCACTCAACTAGAATTAAGGTCCTGTGGCCATTTACAGAGAAAATGAATGCCATTTGATGCTAACTCCAAAATGGCATCAATTCTAGGAAAACTAAATTGTATAGCCGCACGGCTATATTATTATTTTTTTAATAATAAAAAAACCACCTAGCCCACCTAGGCGGCCCATTTTTTGAAAACTTGAATGGCGTTTTTTTTTTCTTCAGATTTCTTTTTTCCTGGCGAATCTAGCATATTTGCTAATACATTTTTGTCAATTCTCAGATGGGCAAAAAGAGTAAATCAAAAAGAATAATACTAGTCTTACCACATTTTTATACCACAATTTCATACCACATGATGTGGCAGCTGATGTGTACATACCACATCATGTAAAATACTAGTCTCCGTTTTTCTAATTTTATTTATTAAAATATACTTCATTCATTTAATTGATGTGACATATGATATGGACATGCCACATCATTTGGTATAAAAATGTGGTAAGTGTAGGATTACTCAATCAAAAACTCCCAGAGAGATGCAAGATAATACAGTTGCTGTAGAAGAGGAAAAACCCTCATCTTCGGCCAAGAAATTGCTGAATCATTGGTTGAGATTCAGTTCAGGTTTACCATGCATATATTTTGGTTTTAATTTATGTTTCAATTACTAGGCATATTAAGCCTCATCTGATCCTACTTCCTGCCACAGGAACACTTGGAGAGCAATGAGGGTAATCTTGAGCTGCTTGTTTACATTCCGTGAGTATCCACTTTTGTTGTTTTATGTGTTATCTTCAGGACATGAGCTAAAGAATGCATGAACATGAAATGGATGGGGACAGGGAGATCCATTGGTTAATACTCCTAAGAACAATGATAACTGAATCCCCATGGAGAAACATCTTGCGGATGATAAAATATCCTTCCTTGTTAACGGGTTGAGCCTTTTTTCTTGCCTTTTCCAGTCTTTGGCACCTGCACTGCATACGCGCGCGCACACACACACACACACACAAAAAAGATCACACAAATATCACGAGAAAAAAGAACTTTGATGATTGATGAAGATCTACGAACCAACATAAAAGAAGACAGAATTGAATAGTGGAACAAAACATAAGAGAGAAAAATAAAAGGGGTTTCAGAATGAGGAGTAATCGGGGGCCCATCCCTTCTTTTGGTTTTTTTTTTTTTTCTTCAACATATAAATGCAATTTTCCTTCTCAAACCCTAACTCTAACAAGAGCCGTCTTCCAGCCCCTCTCTCTCGCTCAGACTTCTTCTTCAATCCTCATCTCTCTGTCTCTCGCTCATAGCACCATCGTGATCTCTTCCCTGACCCTGGAGATTCCAAAATGGCATTTTTCTTTTCTAGGCGCAGCGCCCGCCTAGCCCGACCGCCTAGACCGCCTAGCGACCGCCAAGACCGCCTATAGTCCGCCTAGCCCGCCTAGCCCCCGCCCAGAACATAGAGATCCTGGCCACCATCTGCATATACCCTCATGTCGCCCGCCTAGACCGCCTAGCGACAGCCTAGCCCCAGCCTAGCCCGCCTAGCCCCCGCCTAGAACATAGAGATCTTGGCCACCATCTGCATATACCCTCATGTCCATTAGCTCCCCAAACCACATGACGCAACGTCTCCCTCCGTTTGAAATCTTCATGTTACAATAAGCAGTGCAAGAACAGTTCTCCAAACACTTCTCTTTACATGCCTCAAGGCTCATGTCCCCATCCACAAATGCACCCCCACTCCAAGGCAATTTCACACTCCTCAATGTTTCAATTACTAGGCATATTAAGCCTCATCTGATCCTACTTTCTGCCACAGGAACACTTGGAGAGCAATGAGGGTAATCTTGAGCTACTTGTATACATTCCATGAGTATCCACTTTTGTTGTTTTATGTGTTATCTTCAGGACATGAGCTAAAGAATGCATGAACATGAAATGGATGGGGACAGGGAGATCCATTGGTTGAGTACTTGTACCCATTTTTCCATATTTTCATTCAATTTCAATGCTAACATGTCTTGTTTGATCTCCATAGTCCAATCTGTATGAGTTTGAGTATGGGATTCAACCTTAGTAGCATCTCCAGGTTCACCTAAAACAAACATAACACTTAATTTGTGTGTCATTTATAATTATCTTTTGTACTTGTGCTCATCTGCTATATCTGATGTTAAACATAGCTGTACTTATTTCTGAAACATTTGTGTTGCATCTTGAGAAATTTTATTAAAACCTACCATTCTAAGACCAAGTTAGCTCTGATTAAGTTATATTTTGTTCATTTATTTCTGATAGATTTACATCAGATGTCAAGATCAATAGCTGGTGGTGCTGATGAAACAAGTCCTTCCGAGATGAAAGCGTAAGTTCGAACTTTAATATTTTCTTTCAGCTCCTTCATTTTAGGACCTACCTTATTGGAACAATGAGATTGTCTGTGTTCATGAGTTTTTTTCAGTGGCGTAGTTCTTGAAGGAGGTATGTATGCATTCATCTGTTAAAGACATATAGAGAAGCATTTTGTATTTGATACAGCACATAGGATTTTAGGACATGGCAAGCTTTTGCATGCTTTCAAATTTTCTTGGTGTTTATTTTTTAAAGCAATCTGTATTCTGTGTGTTGGTTGTAGTTGTGGTGCTTGAAGAAACATAGCCCATATTCAGGGACTATGTTAGATGCATTCTCTGTATAAATATTTGGTTCTAGTCTTGGTAGTTGGGTTAAAGGATTATATGCATATTTTTATCAGAGGATGGATGATTCTGATTATATGCAAACGTTGATTTTTATCAGAGGATTGAAGTTGCCAGAAATATTGCAGAGTTAAACCCAGATAAGCATTAAGTTTAGTTATATCACTACATATTGACTTTTGTAATCTAAGCTCTATGTGTGGTTTCTTATCGTTCATTCATATTCTTTTGATATTTGCACTTGTGGTAGTTTCGAAGACCTTTACAACAGCCGAAACTATGTCGAATGCTCGAACCCTTAGGGAATGGATTTCATCTTCTCTCAGGTTAGTGCAGTGCCAACACTTCAAGTATATGAACAGGTCGTTTCAGTTCAGGATTTGCTTGGTTTAATGTAAACAAACGTGAATGAGCTTGGGAGTGGGTGGAATGAATCATATTTGGAATAGCTTAGTAATTTTATAATTGAATAAATTTAGTAATCAAGATGGTATGATGGAATGAAGGTTATTATGTCTTTGTAGTTAAGCATATACAGTTGAAATATTTTATTTGCAGAGTATAGCCGGGCGGCTATACGTTTGAAAAATTCTATTTAGAGAGTATAGCCGCGCCGCGCGGCTATCTATTTCAATAGTATTGCCGGACGGCTTTACTATTGGAAGACTCCATTTAAACCGTTTAGCCGGGCGGCTATACGTTCAAAATTTCTAATTACAGGGTATAGCCGACCGGCTATACGTTTGAAATTTCTATTTAGAGAGTATTGCCCATCGGCTACACTGTTGAAAATTTCTATTTATCAAGTATTGCCACGTGACTACACTATTGAAATATTTTATTTGTAGAGTATAGCCCGGCGGCTATATTGTTGAAATATTATATCCTTTAAAGATAATTCCACATTGCACCAACAATAAAAATATGAATTTATATTTGCCGAATTAGACCTCTACCGACAAAATTTCTTCAGACGAGGTTTCTTTTAAAAAGAAATAATATACTTAGTATGTTTAAATCAATAGATTTTTTTTTAAAACTTTCTTTTTATTAATTAAATCATATCTTACTTAGCCTTATTTAATTAATTTCATTAGTAATTATATTTTAATTATTATTTCTTTAGTGAATAATTAGTATTAATTATTTTAATTAACTTTACAAATTATATTACTTAATAAATAGTATTTATTTATTTATTTAATTTTTTTCTTTGATAAAATATTTAAATACTAATTATTCACTAGGTAAATAATAATTAAAACATAACTACTAATTAAAGTAATTAAAGTAGTTAAAGGTGGTCCCAAATACTAAGTTTTGGTACCTTGAATGCATTCCATGTCTGGTGATGTCAAATTGATGAGTGAAAAAGAGCGCACAAAAAATGAAAAAGAAAATTGAAAACTAAAAACACTTGCAAATTGTTTTAAAAAATAAGGGTAATTTTGATAACTTGATTTCACTTTTTTGAAAATGGAAAACGAAATATGTTACCAAACATATTTTCTTTTTTCAAAAGTATCAGTTTCAAAAATAGTGAAAATGAAATGGTTATCAAATAAACCTTAAGATTGTTTATAAATATATATATATATATATATATATATAGAGAGCTTCCAATGAGGGATCCCTTAAATAAGCTTATTTGAGGGACACTCCTTGTAGGCCCCACTCCAGATTGTATTTCACTAATCCAAACCATCTATTTTGTAGATACTCATTCAAAGATCATCTCTACAAAAAATCACTTGAATCCGATATCTTTTGACCATGCAATTGAGTTATTGAAATTTTAGTACTTTCTTGAAGCACCATGTTCATTGATTTTGTAGGACACAATTGGATGTCGAAACGGTTTCGATTTGTCTAATTTTTTGTAAGGATGATCTATGAATGAAGACCTAAAAATAGATTGTTTGATCATTGAGAAAAAATTGTAGAGTATTCTAAAGGGCATCCTCAAATAAAATTATTTGAGGGATCCTCAATAGAAGGGGACTGTTCATCCTTACAAAAAATTAGACAAATCGGAAACCGTTTCGACATCCAATTGTGTCCTACAAAATCAATGAACATGGTGCTTCAAGAAAGTACTAAAATTTCAGTAACTCAATTGAGTAGTCAAATGATATCAGATTCAAGTGATTTTTTGTAGAGATGATCTTTGAATGTGTATCTACAAAATAGACGGTTTGAATTAGTGAAATACAATCCGGAGTGGGCCCTACAAGGGGTGTCCCTCAAATAAGCTTATTTGAGGGATCCCTCAATGGAAGCTATATATATATATATATATATATCTTAAGTTTTGTCCATTTGGTTTTGGGGAGTTTATTTAGTTACTTACCAGTTTATGTAGTCCTACACACCCATTTATTTAGTCCTATTGAAATTGAGATTTATTTAATATTTTATCTCTTTTAAGGTTAACACATCTTTATACTTATTTATAAATACCTCCATTTGAAAGAAACAAATTTTAGTATTAGATGGAAAATTCAATCTGACATAACAACTCCCATAAATAGCACGTCCACCACTCATTCTTTGACTATAACCTTGAAGTTCGCTTATTCCAACGTGAAGGCACTTCTTGCAATCTTCATGTGACAAGTCTCTAGTATACTCGACCAAAACTATAAAGATCAATCTTTTTTGTCCTTTTATTCCTCTTTGTCACCTGAATGATTCTAGTAGCATACAAATTGTTCGGAAACAATTTCAGAAGTTAATCGATTTAACAAATGATCTAGTGCCATTGGAAATAACTTGGAATTAGGAACATATTGAGGATTTTTCCCCTACACCCCGTTATCCTTGTCAATTATACCAAAGAATTTTGTGTCTGAGTATTTTAGGATGCAACCAACCATCCATATCATAGCTCCTCGACTAAGACGACAATGCTCGCCAAGATTTTGGCTTGCTGTATTGAGACACCTTTTGCATGATGCATAGGGCTCGTGATTCAAACTAAAGTCCCAACATTACGCTAGCCCATATACAAAACTATTTTTTGTTGTTATAGATTTAGATTTGTCACCAACGATTTCACTTCGATATCCAGAATATGAAATTTCTTCAGATAATCCTTGTGTCAATAATGTAATTAAGTTTTTCTCAAAATTCCCATTGCTGCCCCAAAACAAGAGGTCTAATACATAAGGTATTTTTTAGGAAAACAAAGAAAGATGAAAGACTCAACAGAATCACTGGGTTTGAGTAAAGACTCAACAAGAGGTCCGATACATGAGGTATTCAATAGGTTGAACTAATGTACAATTTATGTTTGAGACAAGCACATATATATATAATATAATTAGAAGCTAGTGTTAATTTTTTCTCGTTGACTATAACATATTAGTTGTATATTAATTAAAGATTAATTTGGCCAATTTGTTTCATGAAGGGCTGCTTCATATATATACACATATATATGTATGTATAAGATATCAAATTTAAATTATTTTAGTTCTGAAAAAAGCTATATGATCTTTTGTATAGTTAATGGACAATGTGTTGTCATTGTTCCTTTCAAAAGAAAGTATATAATTTGGGTTATAATAGTAAGAAAGACACATTTCCTAAAAAGTATATCATCAGTTTACGTGGTCATGTTCCTTTCAAGAACTGTATGACTAAAAAGTGCATTCAATACAAGTAAACTGAAATTCACAAACAAATCCAAAGAAATATACAGCACTTGAAAGTTGCTCTAATTTAAAAAAGTGCATATAAAAGCTCCCAACTTCAGTGCATATAAATCTTCAGCATGGACTCTACTTGTACAAGTCTATTGGAATTGTCAAAGCTACATACAATACACCTCACTTAATACTAAGAACAATGATAACTGAATCCCCATGGAGAAACATCTTGCTGATGATAAAATATCCTTCCTTGCTAACGGGTTGAGCCTTTTTTCTTGCCTTTTCCAGTCTTTGGCACCTGCACTGCATACACAAGAGAGAAAATAAAAGGGGTTTCAGAATGAGGAGTAATCGGGGGCCCATCTCTTCTTTTGTTTTTTTTTTTTTTTCTTCAACATATAAATGCAATTTTCCTTCTCAAACCCTAACTCTAACAAGAGCCGTCTTCCAGCCCCTCTCTCTCGCTCAGACTTCTTCTTCAATCCTCATCTATCTGTCTCTTGCTCATAGCACCATCGTGATCTCTTCCCTGACCTTGGAGATTCCAAAATGGTGTTTTTTTTTCCTATGCGCCTAGACCGCCTAGAGCCCGCCTAGTGACCGCCTAGCCCGCCTAGCCCAACTAGAGAGCCTAGCCCCAACCTAGCCCGACTACCCCCGCCCAGAACATAGAGATCTTGGCCACCATCTGCATATCCCCTCATGTCGCCCGCCTAGACCGCCTAGAGGCCGCCTAGACCGCCTAGCGAGCCTAGCCCCAGCCTAGCCCGCCTAGCCCCCGCCTAGAACATAGAGATCTTGGCCACCATCTGCATATACCCTCATGTCCCAAAGGAAAATCTCCGGGAAGCCATGGTGATCTAGTTTGATAGAAAAGTCCCCTGTTGACGGGTCCTCTGAGCTTTTCCACGAGGTCAAGTACCTGTTTAAACATGTGCTTAACTTCCATCCAAGCATCATATCTGGAAGCAGAATGTGTGTGGGATAATCAAAGCTCTGCCAGAAAAATGTTTGGCTGTTTTCGGTTCTTTCTTTGATCACAAGATTGCCTATATCCAAAAGCAGGACATTTGGACGCAAAACTTGGGTGTGATTGGAGGACCTGGTGACATTTCCAGATGGATCAAGAAGGACAATGTTTCCATGTTCACCAGTCATCAAAAGAGCTGCTGATGAATTTGAAAGTGGGGTGTCTATGTTGGTCACCCAAACAACTGTTCTGTTTTGGACAAAAAGACTTCACAGGGGGAGACAATGGTCATGTTTCCTTCGACAATTAATTAATATATTATATATATTATATATGTATGCCTTGCCTTCCTCACTTATTTTTGCTGTGACCAACCAATTAACAGAAGTACAAGTGAAGTGAATACATCATGTCTGTACTCTGGACAAGCATTTGAGTGCGAGAGATTGGCTCCTGAAATTATACAATAATTAATCAATTAATAATGTCAGTTTCCTCATTAACATCGGCTTGCCATAATGCCATTGCCAAGCGTAATGTATTTCCATTTCCTAATTAAATGGGGGATGTTTTGATGAACCCGTAATTGGAAGGCATGATTATTCTTGCAAATTAAGGTGCTTTGTCAAGAAGATCCTGGGGTCAAACTTCTCTGTCTATTATCTATAGCTATCTACTTTTTAAAAGCTAGCTGTCCAATGAATTTATGCCACTTGATCATCCGTTCCGTGAATCCGTGATGATGATTATATTCGTAATCCTACCTCACCAAGCTTACATTATATTTAAACAATATGACCATATAGAAAATGTTGCTGGCCCATACTATATACTATTTACATAAATATAGGAAAGGTGGAGGTGGACCCATAAACTAAGCATCTCTGTGCCTAGTCCTAGACTTTGCAGTTCAAGTTGCAGCACCACCTCTATTAATAATCATGAATCCAACGATGAGTCTCTGGATCATGACGCCATCGCTTATGCTGCTGGTGAAGATGAAGGGGAGTCGCCAACTATACAAGAAGAAGAAGAAGATGACGACGGAGATGGACAACAGGAAGAACATAAAAATGGGGCTCTGTTGCAGGCAGAAGAAATACCTCAAGCTTTTAGCGCAAAAGAAAAAGGAGGAGGAAGTGAATCTTTGATAAAGCAACGAGAAGAAGAGATGGACACGCCAGAGCTGGAAACAAATCGTGTTAGCCACTACCAGTACAGAACAGATGAACTCAATAAAAAAATTCGAAGACTTTATAAGAAAAATGAAGGAGCAAATCAGGATTGAAGCTCAACGGCAACCCATTGCCGTTTAACCATTAAACATATAACCATTAATATAGCGTATAGCCGTGCGGCCATACTCTTGAAATCAACGTTAAAAATATGGATTTCTCTGTAGGAAAGTTGAGCCTTGAGATAATGAATCGATTAGACACGGTATGTATTTCTAGCTTTATTCCTTGTTTGTGTGTTGAATGTGTTTGAGAAGTGATACAAAGAGGTTGCTTCTCTTTTTAAGTTCCCTTTGTCATATTTCCTTATATATATTCGAATATTTAAACATTATAGCCATGCGGCTATACCCTTTAAACATATTATGTTTTAATTATTATATAATATTGAAAAAAAAAAGTTCACAAAATAATTAATTGCTATTTATTAAGTCAATTATGAAATCAGTAATATTTAAATATTCACTAATGAAAAAATAATTACTAATTAAAAAAGACTAAGATATTAATTAATTACATATATTAAATTAAAGAAGTTGGCCAAACAACACAAGTAAAGAAACTAATTTTATATTTTTAAAAATTAAAACAAAAAAAGCAAAAAACCTCTCTCGACAACAGGTCTATGCCGGCAAATATTTACTGGATTAGACCTCTCCCGATGAAAATTAGCTCGTGAATAAATTTCGACACAATTGGAATTTGTCTGATCTATGAAGACTTAAAATAGATGGTTTGGAGAGGTGTCCTCAAATAAAATATTTATATATATATATATATATATAAGCTTAGTATCTTTAGCTGTTTTTTTCAAATTTTCTTTAAGTAATTAAATAATATCATAGCCTTATTTATTTAATTTCATTAGTATATATTTAGTGAATAATTAGTACTAAACATTTTAATTAGCTCCACAAATTATATTACTTAATAAATAGCATTTTATTTTTTATTATTTTCTTTAATAAAATATTTAAATACTAATTATTCACTAAGTAAATAATAATTAAAACATAACTACTAATTAAAGTAATGTAAAAAGAGAAATCCAAAGTTTGTTGTTTCAAGAGTATAGCCGGGCGGCTATACTTATAAAATATTCTACTCAAAGGTTTCTACAGTTTATTTTGCTTGTTGTACCATTTATCATGTGCGTGCCTCTAGTACTTTGGCCAAGGGTCATATGTCGAACAATGTGTGTGACTTGTGTACTATTCGTTCATTTTGGGGTGCGCTGTAGACCCAGCCCTAATCCCAAAATTATTGAGGTTACGTGGCATCCCCCTTGCTTTGGTTCGGTCAAAATTAATACTGATGGCACTCGCAAAAGTAACTTTGGTAAAGTAAGTAGTGGTGGTGTGTTTCGAGATTATCATGGTTGTGTACTTAGGGCATTTTGCTCCAATTTAGATGTCCCTAGTGCGGTACATGTTGAAGTTTTGGATGTCATCAAGGCCATTAAGCTTGCTTGGCTTCATGCTTGGCATAATGTCTGGATTGAAACTGATTCGTTATTAGTTACTCAATTCTTTCGCTTCTCCTCATTTGGTCCCTTGGCACTTGTGATTTGATTGGCAGAATTGCTTGCATCGTCTCCAGTACATGTTGTTTAAGATTTCTCATATATTTCGCAAGGGTAATCATAGAGTTGACACTTCGGCAAATCACGATGTTCAGGGCTTTGGGTTCACGTGGTGGGACATTGCATCTTCATTTATTTTGTCTTCGTCGTCGAGACCAGGTAGGCATGCCCAGTTACCGTTTACTTAGTCTCTTTTTGTTTACTCCTCCAAAGTTTTGGTTTTTTGGGTCCGCATGTTGCTGTGCCTTTATGTCACTGTCTTTCTTTTCTGCAGGGTTTTGGTTTGGTCCCCCTGCTGTACGTGTTTTCTTTATATGTTTCTTTTATATTAATGAAATTATGATCAAGGGGATGGGCGGGGGCTCTCGAAATGTGTTGGTCCCTTCTTTGAGGGTTGTGGATGTTTGTGCATTCGATAACCGATACTGAAGAGCTAATTTAGCCTAATCTCTTGTTCTATATTTTTTTTTACAAAAAGAATACTACCACCTCTTACTACTATACTCATACATCTTTGTTTGAAATTGTTGTTCTGGCTAGAAGAGATTTCGAAAGTTCACTATCTTGCATTATTGTTATAACAAGAAATAATCTTAGCCTCTCACATTCTTTCATAGTTAGTAAAATACGGAATGGGAAAAATACGTACGTGATTTATTCAAAAAAATTTTAGCAAGTTACAACTAAAAATTTCGGCAACTATATAATATTTTAATATATATATTGTTTTTATTCAATAATATGTGAAAATTTTGTGTATTATTGAAAATTTTGTAAAAAAACTTGTGTATTAAACATGAATAATATATATGTACATGTACAATACATATATTGTATGTTTGCTTTTAAAAAAATATATATGTATTTTACCGAGTCTTTAAGACGTGTACAGAAAACGAAAGTATTATTGAAAAATACGTACTTACGTATATAATACAAGTATTGAATGGGAAAATGCTAAATTATTTCTATGGGTAATAAGTAAAAAAAATCAAAAGGGGACAATAAAGACTCGGGTATGGCATAATAGTAATGGATAATGTTTTAAACTACTCTTATTGATAAAGGAAAATCACAGAAAATATAATTTCTTTAAAAGTACGGCCGGGCGGCTTTAATATTTAAATATATTATTCATGGCGTACAGCCGCACAGCGGTACCGTTTAAATAAATAATATATTCAAAAGGTATAGCCGTACTATACGGTTTATTAAAATAAAATTAAAAATAGAACCCGCCTAGCCCGCCTAGGCGGCCCACTTTTCAAAAACTTGAATGTCGTTTGTTTTATATAAAAGATTTCTTTTTTCCGAGCGGGTCTGTCATCTCTGCAAATACTAAAAAATGGAGATCATCCCTCTTGTTGGTGATATGAGATATGAATCATTCTTGGACAAATCAAAGCAGGACATGGCCTCTTCTTCAGAGTTGGTGCTGGGAAGGTCATTGTTCATCAGCTCTAAGCCACTTCTTGGTTTCCATTAATTAGGGTGAACCTTGGGAGTTGCCTGGATTCAATCAACATCATCAGAATCAAATGACAAACTGTCACTTCGGTTTCAATTCGAAAGGAAATGGAGGAGAAATCTAATAGGAAAGAATTATAAAGCATGTCATTCTTTACCACTCCACTAGAATTAAGGTCCTGTGGCCATTTCCAGAGAAAATGAATGCCATTTGATGCTAACACCAAAATGGCATCAGCTCCGTTTGTGTAGACCATCCTTGATATCTGAATTGCCAGAGACAGAGTTAATGAGAAGCTGAGAAATTTCAATTGAAAATAAGTATTTTCTGTTTTCTGTTTTGGTTTATGTTATGTTTGGTTGCTAGGAAGCTGATGATGAACAAATATTCTCTTACCTAAATATTCAGTTTCATGTTCCTCTAGTTGTTTTGATTGTTTACAAACTGACCCAAAAGGAGTATGCTGCTTTCTGGGGCTCCAATTGTTGAGTCATCTCTTCTTTTGAATTTTTTCTTTTTAAATTTCATCTTTGTCAATTCTCAGTAATGTAATCTGGGTGAAATGCAGCTTTTGGATCCGTAAGATGGGCACAAAGAGTAAATCAAAAATTCCCAGAGAGAAGCAAGATAGTACAGCTGCTGTAGAAGAGGAAAAACTCTCATCTTTGGCCAAGAAATTGTAGAATCATTGGTTGAGATCAGTTCAGGTTTACCATGCATATATTTTGGTTTTAATTTATGTTTCAATTACTAGGCATATTAAGCCTCATCTGATCCTACTTTCTGCAACAGGAACACTTGGAGAGCAATGAGGGTGATCCTGAGCTACTTGTTTACATTCTGTGAGTATCCACTTTTGTTGTTTTATGTGTTATCTTCAGGACATGAGTTAAAGAATGCATAAACATGAAATGGATGGGGACAGGGAGATCCATTGTTTGACTAGTGTTATAACCATTTTTCCATATTTTCATTCAATTTGAGAGGTAACATGTCTTGTTAGATCTCCATAGTCGGATTTGTATGAGTTTGAGTATGGGATTCAAGTTTCAACCTTAGTAGCATCTCCAGGTTCACCTAAAACAAACATAACACTTAATTTGTGAGTCAATTATAATTATCTTTTGTTCTTGTGCTCATATGCTACATCTGATGTTAAACATAGCTGTACTCATTTCTGAAACATTTGTGTTGCATCTTGAGAAATTTGAAAGGAAAGAGAGGAGAAATCTAAGTTACAAGCAGTAAGATTTACTCTCTTTTTTTTTCTCCTGTTTTTTAGCTGGCATGTATGTTTGGTGACTTAATGCATTATGTTGTTTGTTTTTTATGGTTTTGGCAGTGTTAGTTATTCATATAGAATGCAGGCTCAGAGATAGAGTTTATAAGAAATTATGATTCTTTGATGTGTTAATAAAATATTAAGCATGTCTTTATTCATAATTTTGTCCCTCTGTAGTTGAGGTGTTGGTAGTCAGTTTATGTGACTTCTGATCTCATGAGTTTGATAAGAGTAGAAATTTCCCTGCTTTACTAATGCCGGTTACAAGAAGTTAATCCTATAGACCAAAGAAATACTGTTTGAGGTTTAGCAAGATTTAATTTTGAATCTGGTTATTTCTACTAAATCCTTTGATTGGCTTTTCAATGCAATTAGTCGTATGGCATACAGTTCATATTCAAATTACATAGGTATTTTATACAAGTATATACATTTGGAATTATATGAACTTGTCTACAGAACAAATATTTGAAGCAGATTTGGAATCCTTTTGGATAAACAAATATACAAACTGAAATTTGGTGCAACCTTAGTGGAGACTTGAGAATAAACTTTGAGTTAAAACTGGTGGGACTAATGTGATATGATGATGAACCGAAATCAGTAAATGGAATTTTAATACTGACCTGATATGTAAAGAGCCAAATGTATGTAATAACTTAGGAATGCTGTAGCCATTTGACAACCAAAACAAATAAGCTAATGTTTTGTTAGATGCATCCATGGACCTTGTCTTCTGCTGATTTCATTTACTTTTTGCCTTGCTTTGCATGCCAAATTATTTGATATTTACATCTGATATGCAAGTTAATCACATGATGTATGCATTTTGCAGCTTCAGCAGTAGGACCTTTCTACAAGGAGATCCATTTCTTGGAATTTTCAGGACTCTTGATCTTTTATCTCCTTTGCTGGTTACGTTGATGGTTCGTTTTCTCTATGCAAAGGAGAATTTGCAAGGCATACCACCACAGCACAATGATGTGCCATGCTCAGTTTTGTTTTGGGAGGATGGTAAAGTGCCCATGTGAAAAGTTTGACACAACAGGTTCCTTATGCAACAACACATATAAAAGTGAATCAGGAGACGATAATATTGCCGGTCAAAGCCAAAAAGGTGGCAGGCCTCTATTCTCTGTTTTACATTTGTGATGCCACAACCGGACGGTCATTCCTAAGGGAAAACCTCCTAGAGATAGTGTGACCACTTGAAGAATACTTAGCTTGCAGAATTTTAAAAAAGAACCTTATCTTTCTTGAAATCAATGGTAAAATATGCAGGCTCTTTTTGAGCATTTGCAATGCAAGGCAAAGTAAAAATTGATACACAATTTGTGTAGGTTAGTATCATATACTTGTGAAGGGGCGTTGTACTACATCTTTATATGAAAAAAAAAAAATCATGGTGAAGCATTGAGTGGCCTGATCCCTTCTTGGGTGCCTTGTGTTTTGAATCCCAAAGTGAAGAATTAAAAAAGCCAAATAGTTCCTCAAAGAGGCCTTGGTATGCCCTGACCTTGGGATGGGGTAGCCTCCCCTCCCCCTAAACACATGCTAGTTCTCTCACTCATACACTGCAAGGTGAGTCTTGTTTATGGCAATGAGGTGCAGCTCATTCTCGTGAATTTGGATGTAAGTATATGACAATGATTTCAACTCCTCCCATCTGGAATCTGCAAGAATTTTCTTCTGTGTTTTTCACACCCAGTAGCACCCCACACATAAATCCGCAGGGACAAAACGACGTTGATCGTTAAATAACAGAAGTCGCATTAGAGTAGAAGCCATGTCTGAAAGTAATATTGTAGTTTCCAATGTGCATCAGCACCAGAAGAAACTAGTACATTCAGTGTGTTCGAGAAGGCAAGGCTAGTGACTCTTTTGGCGTGACCCTCAAGCTTCCTTGTAACCTGCAAAATCTATAATCAAGGCAATGACTCTTTTCGGGTTTGATTCATCACAACATTGAGCATGATTTTTTTGTTTTCTGTTTTACAAGAACAAACAAACTACCTCGTCTGAGTGGAGATTGTATATATTACAATGGTGGAATTGTCCATGCCAATAGCAACTATACTGTCATCTCGGGGGTGAAAAGCAAGACATGTTGCCGCATGTGGCGGTGGCATGACTTTCTTCATCGTCTGCATTTTTACGCAACAGATTTGTATGAGTACAATGAGTTAGATCATGAGAAATTTGCAAACAGAACCTAAGCATATTGACGAACAAGATTTGGGAAGTTTTGGCTGGGAAAAGAAAATTTCAAGAATACTATTTGTGTTGGGTTTACCTTAAACGTTTTCATGTCAAAAATGGAGATCATCCCTCCTGTTGCTGATATGAGACATGAATCATTCCTGGAAAAATCAAAGCAGGATATAGAGTCTTCAAGGTTGGTGCTGGGAAGGTCATTGTTCATCGGGTCTAAGCCACTTCTTGGTTTCCGTAAATTAGGGTGAACCTTGGGAGTTGCTTGCTTTCAATCAATATCATCAGAATCAAATGACCAACTATCACTCCGATTTCAATTTCAAAAGAAAAGAGAGGAGAAATCTAATAGGAAAGAATTATAAAGCATGTCATTCTATACCACTCAACTAGAATTAAGGTCCTGTGGCCATTTACAGAGAAAACGAATGCCATTTGATGCTAACTCCAAAATGGCATCAATTCTAGAATAAATCGTATAGCCGCGTGGCTATAATGTTTTTTTAATAACAAAACCACCTAGCCTGCCTGCATAGGCGCCGATTTTCCAACTCTAGAAGCATTTTGTATTTGACACAGCACACAGGATATTAGGACATGGCATGCTTTTGCATGCCTTCAAATTTTCTTTGTGTTTATTTTTTAAAGCAATCTGCATTCTGTGTGTTGGTTGTAGTTGTGGTGCTTGAAGAAACATAGCCCATATTCTGATATTCAGGGACTATGTTGAGATGCATTCTCTGTATAATTATTCAAAGCTACATACAATACACCTACTAATACTCCTAAGAACAATGATAACTGAATCCCCATGGAGAAACATCTTGCTGATGATAATCTATCCTTCCTTGTTAAGGGGTTGAGCCTTTTTTCTTGCCGTTTCCAGTCTTTGGAACCTGCACTGCATACACACACACACACACACACACACACACACAAAAGATCACACAAATATCACGAGAAAAAGAACTTTGATGATTGATGAAGATCTACCAACCAACATAAAAGAAGACAGAACCGAATAGTGGAGACAAAACACAAGAGAGAAAAATAAAAGGGTTTAAGAATGAGGAGTAATCGGGGGCCCATCTCTTCTTTTGGTTTTTTTTTTCCCTCAACATATAAATGCAATTTTCCTTCTCAAACCCTAACTCTAACAAGAGCCGTCTTCCAGCCCCTCTCTCTCGCTCAGACTTCTTCTTCAATCCTCATCTCTCTGTCTCTCGCTCATAGCACCATCGTGATCTCTTCCTGACCTTGAGATTCCAAAATGGGGTTTTTTTCTCAATGCACGCAGCGCCCGCCTAGCCCGCCTGCCCTAGACATACCGCCTAGAGCCCGCCTGCTACATCACCTAGCCCGCCTGGCGAGCCTAGCCCCAGCCTAGACCGCCTAGCCCGCCCTGGCGACCGCCTAGCGAACCTAGCCCCAGCCTAGCCCGCACAGCCCCCGCCCAGAACATAGAGATCTTGGCCACCATCTGCATATCACCCTCATGTCTGCCCGCCTGACACACCTAGCGACCCTAGCCCCAGCCTAGCCCGCCTAGCCCCCCCAGAACGTCAGAGATCTTGGCCAGCGCAATCTGTATTCTGTGTGTTGGTTGTAGTTGTGGTGCTTGAAGTTGCCCGAAATATTGCAGAGTTAAACCCAGAAACTACATATTGACTTTGTAATCTAAGCTCTATGTGGGGTTTCTTATCGTTCATTCATATTCTTTTGATATTTGCACTTGTGGTAGTCTCGAAGACCTTTACAACAGCCGAAACTTATGTTGAATGCTCGAACCCTAGGGAATGGATTTCATCTTCTCTCGAGTGTTAGTGCGGTGCCAACACTTCTTCAAGTATATGAACGAGGTTGTTTCATTCAGCGATTTGCTTGGGTTAAGTGTAAACAAACGTGAATGAGCTTGGGAGTGGGTAGGAATGAATCATATTTGGAATAAGCTTAGTCCAATTTTATAATTGAATAAATTTAAGTAATCAAGATGGTATGTGATAGGTAGTGAAGGTTTATTATGTCTTTTAATGTAGTTAAGGCGTATACAGTTGATTACAAAATATTTTATTTGTACATAGTATAGCCGCGCGTGGTATACGTTTGAAAAATTCATTTAGAGAGTATACTTGTAGCGCGTGCGCTATCTATTTCAATAGTATTGCCGGATGGCTTTACTACTTGAAGACTCCATTTAAAGCGTTTGTAGGCAAGGCGGCTATATGTTCAAAATTTCCTAATTACAGAGTATGTAGTCGCAAGCGGCTATCGCTTGAAATTTCTATTTAGAAGAGTATATCGCCTTATCGGCATGGCATATTGTTGAAAAATTTCTATTTATCAAGTATTGCACATGACTACACTATATTGAAATATTTTATTTGTAGAGAGTATAGCCCATCTCTATATCGTTGAAATATTCTGATCCTCTAAAGATAATTCCACATTGCACCAACAATAAATATGAATTTATATTTGCCGGATTAGACCTCTATACCAGATAAAATTTCTTCAGAAGAGGTTTCTTTTAAAGAAATAATATGTAGTATGTTTAAGTCAATAGATTTTTTTTATTATAAAACTTTCTTTTTATTAATTAAATCATATCCTTACTTGAGCCTATATTTAATTAATTTCATTAGTAATTATATTTTAATTCATTATTTCTTTAGTGAATAATTAGTATTAATTATTTTAATTAACTTTACAAATTATATTACTTAATAAATAGTATTTATTTATTTATTTAATTTTTTTCTTTGATAAAATATTTAAATACCTAATTATTCACTAGGTAAATAATAATTAAAACATAACTACTAATGTAAAATAATTAAATTAGTTAAAGGTGGTCCCAAATACTAAGTTTTGGTACCCTTGAATGCATTCCATGTCTGGTGATGTCAAATTGATTGAGTGAAAAATGCACAAAAGTGAAAGCGAAATTGAAAACTAAAACACTTTCAAATTGTTTTAAAAAATAAGGGTAATTTTGATAACCTTGATTTCACTTTTTGAAAACAGAAAACAAAATATGTTACAAACATATTCTCTTTTTCAAAAGTAACAGTTTCAAAAAATAGTGAAAATGAAATGGTTTATCAAAATAAACCTTAAGATTGTTTTTATATAAATAAATATATATATATATATCTTAAGTTTTGTCCGATTTGGTTTTGGGAGTTTATTTAGTTACTTACCAATTTATGTAGTCCTACACACCCATTTATTTAGTCCTATTGAAATTGAGATTTATTTAATATTTTGATCTCTTTTAAGGTTAACACATCTTTATACTTATTTATAAATACCTCCATTTTGAAAGAAACAAATTTTAGTATTAGATGGAAGAATTCAATCTGACATAACAACTCCACATAAATAGCTTACGTCCACCACTCATTCTTTGACTATAACCTGTTGAAGTTCGCTTATTGCAACGTGAAGGCACTTCTTGCAATCTTTCATGTGACTTAAGTCTCTAGTACACTCGACCAAAACTATAAAGATCAACTTTTGTCCTTTTATTCTCTTTGTCACCCGAATGCTTCCTAGTAGCATACAAATTGTCCGGAAACAATTTCAGAAGTTAATCAATTTAACAAATGATCTAGTGCCATTGGAAATACTTGGAATTAGGAACATATTGAGGATTTTCCCCTTACACCCCGTTATCCTTGTCGATTATACCAAAGAATTTTGTGTCTAAGTATTTTAGGATGCAACCAACCATCCATATTATAGCTCTCGACTAAGACCGACAATGCACGCCAAGATTTTGGCTTGCTGTATTGAGACACCTTTTGCATGATGCATAGCGCTCGTGATTCAAACTAAAGTCCCAACATTACGCTAGCCCATATACAGAACTATTTTTTGTTGTTAAGATTTAGATTTGTCACCATGATTTCACTTCATATCAGAATATGAAATTTCTTCAGATAATCTTTGTGTCAATAATGTAATTAAGTTTTTTCAAAATTCCCAATTGTTGCCCAAAACAAGAGGTCTGACATCAAATTTTTTAGGAAAACAAAGGAAGGATGAAAGACTCACAGAATCACTGGGTTTGAGTAAAGACTCAACAAGAGGTCCGATACATGAGGTATTCAATAGGTTGAACTAAATACAATTTATGTTTTAGACAAGCACATATATAGATATATAATATAATTAGAAGCTATGTTAATTTTTTCTCGTTGACTATGTAACATATTAGTTGTATATTAATTAAAGATTAATTTGGCCAATTTGTTTCATGAAGGTTGCTTCATATATATATATATATATATATATATATATGTATGTATAAGATACCAAATTTAAATTATTTTTGTTCTAAAAAGCTATATGATCTTTTTGTATAGTTAATGGACAATGTTGTATTGTTCCTTTCAAAAGAAAGTATATAATAAGCGGGTTATAATGGTAAGAAAGACACATTTCCTAAAATATATCATCACGTGGTCATGTTCTTTCAAGAACTATATGACTAAAAAGTGCATTCAATACAAGTAGATCTGAAATTCACAAACAAACTCCAAAGAAACATATACAGCACTTGAAAGTTGCTCTAATTTAAAAAAGTGCATATAAAAGCTCCCAACTTCAGTGCATATAAATTTCAGCATGGACTCTACTTGTATGTCTATTGGAATTGTCAAAGCTACATGCAATACACCTCACTTAAAGGCTAAGAACAATGATAACTGAATCCCCATGGAGAAACATCTTGCTGATGATAAACATCTTCCTTGCTAACGGGTTGAGCCTTTTCTTGCCTTTTCAGTCTTTGGCACCTGCACTGCAAAACAAGAGAGAAAATAAAAGGGTTTCAGGAATGAGGAGCAATTAATCGGGGGCCCATCTCTTCTTTTGGTTTTTTTTTTTTTTTCAAACATATAAATGCAATTTTCCTTCTCAAACCCTAACTCTAACAAGAGCCGTCTTCCAGCCCTCTCTCGCTCAGACTTCTTCTTCAATCCTCATCTCTCTGTCTCTCGCTCATAGCACCATCGTGATCTCTTCCCTGACCTTGGAGATTCCAAAATGGTGTTTTTATGCCTGACCTAGAGCCCGCCTAGTGTGCCGGCGCTAGCCCGCCTAGCCCAACTAGAGCCTAGCCTGGCCCGCTACCCCGCCCAGAACATAGAGATCTTGCCACCATCTGCACCTATCGCATGTCGCCGCCTGAGACCGCCTGAGGCCGCCTAGACCGCCTAGCGAGCCTAGCCCCAGCCTAGCCCGCCTAGCGAGCCTAGCCCCAGCCTAGCCCGCCTAGCCCCCGCCTAGAACATAGAGATCTTGGCCACCATCTGCATATACCCTCATGTCCCAAAGGAAAATCTCCGGGAAGCCATGGTGATCTAGTTTGATAGAAAAGTCCCCTGTTGATGGGTCCTCTGATCTTTTCCACGAGGTCAAGTACCTGTTTAAACATGTGCTCAACTTCCATCCAAGCTTCATATCGGGAAGCAGAATGTGTGTGGGATAATCAAAGCTCTGCCAGAAAAATGTTTGGCTGTTTTCGGTTCCTTTCTTTGATCACAAGATTGCCTATATCCAAAAGCAGGACATTTGGTCTCAAAACTTGGGTGTGATTGGAGGACCTGGTGACATTTCCAGATGGATCAAGAAGGACAATGTTTCCATGTTCACCAGTCATCAAAAGAGCTCCTGATGAATTTGAAAGTGGGGTGTCTATGTTGGCCACCCAAACAACTGTTCTGTTTTGGACATTTTTGTACCATATATATGCCCAAGTACCAGCCTGAAATATTGCCTGGCTTGAAGAAACCCAGCTCAAAGAAACTTCACAGGGTGAAACAATGGTCATGTTTCCTTCGACAATTAATTAATGTATTATATACATGTATGCCTTGCCTTCCTCACTTATTTTTGCTGTCACCAAGTGAAGTGAATACATCATGTTTGTACTCTGTACATGCATTTGAGTGCGAGAGATTGGCTCCTCAAATTATACAATAATTAATTAATTAATTAATAATGTCAGTTTCCTCATTAAAATCGGCTTGCCATAATGCCATTGCCAAGCGTAATTTATTTCCATTTCCTAATTAAATGGGGGATGTTTTGCTGAACCCGTAATTGGAGGGCATGATTATTCTTGCAAATTAAGGTGCTTTGTCAAGAAGATCCTGGTCAAACCATATGCTCTATAGCTATCTCCTTTTTAAAAGCTAGCTGTCCAATGAATTTATGTCACTTGATCATCCGTTCCGTGAATCCGTGATGATGATTATATTTGTAACCCTATCTAACCAGCCATTACATTATATTTTAAACAATGACTACAGAAAATGTGCTGCCTATACTATATACTATTTACATAAATACAAGGTAAGGTGAAGGTGGAGACCCATTAACTAAGCAATCTTTGTATGTCTAGTCCTAGACTACTGCAGTTCAAGTTGCCTTTCACCTCTATTTAATCATGAATCCCACGATGAGTCTCTGGATCAGGACGCCATCGCTTATGCTGCTGGTGAAGATGAAGGGGAATCGCCAACTATACAAGAAGAAGAAGAAGATGACGACGGCGATGGACAATAGGAAGAACATAAAAATGGAACTCACAGGTGCAAAAGAATACCACAAGTTTAGCGCAGAAGAAAAAGGAGGAGGAAGTGAATCTTTGATAAAGCAACGAGAAGAAGAGATGGACACACTGTGAGCTGAAACAAATCATGTTAATGACTACTTAGCCACTACTGCATAGAATGTATGAACTCAATAAAAATTCAAGACTTTATAAGAAAATGGAGGATATCAGATTGAAGCTCAACGACACCCATTGCCGCTTAAGCATCAATGATGTGATGTGCACTGCACATACATAAAACATATAGAATTCAGTTTGTTTATCAGAGTATCGATAGCCACGCTATATACTTTTAAAATCTTATAATTATAGCCGTAGGCTATACTTTTATATCAACATTAAAAATATGGATTTCTATAGCAAAGTTGAGCCTTGAGATAATGAATCAATTAGACATGGTATGTATTTAGCTTTGTTCTTATGCCAGGTTGAGGAATATTTATTTGTTTCGTGTTGAATGTGTATGAGGAGTGATACCGAGAGGTTGCTTATTTTTTTAAGTTCCCTTTGTCATATTTCCTTATATATATTCGAATATTTAAACATTATAGCCATGCGGCTATACTCTTTAAACATATTATGTTTTAATTATTATATATTATTATAAAAAAAAAACAAAGTCCACAAAATAATTAATTGGTATTTATTAAGTCATTTATGAAATTGGTAAGATATTAATTAATTACATATATTAAATTAAAGAAGTTGGCCGAAAAACAAAAGTAAAGAAACTAATTATATATTTTTGAAATTTAAAAAATTTAAAATTTAAATTTAAATTAAAAAACATGTCCCGACGAAATATCGTCGGCATGTCTATGTCAGCAATGTTTGTTTGATTAGTCTCCGATGAGAATTAGCTCATGGATGAAATTTCATCAGATAGTCTAATCCGGACAAATATCTCGCCGAGAGTTTAAAAATATATATATATATATATAAACTTAGTATCTTTAGTTGTTTTTTTCAAATTTTCTTTTAAGTAATGAAATAATATCATAGCATTATTTATTTAATTTCATTAGTATTTATCTAGTGAATAATTAGTATTAAACATTTTAATTAACTCCACAAATTATATTACTTATTAAATAGCTTTTTAATTTTTAATTTTTTTCTTTAATAAAATATTTAAATACTAATTATTCACTAAGTAAATAATAATTAAAACATAACTACTAATTAAAGTAATGTAAAAAGAGAAATCCAAAGTTTGTTGTTTAAAGAGTATAGCCGGTCGGCTATACTTATAAAATATTCTACTTAAAGGTTTCTATAGTTTATTTTGCTTGTCGTACCATTTATCATGTGCGTGCCTCTAGTATTTTTGCCAAGGGTCATATGTCTAACAATGCTGACTTGTGTACTATTCGCTCTTTAGGTGCGTTATAGACTCCAAATTTCAATCTTATTATTGAGGTTACGTGGCATCTCCCTTGGTTTGGTTCGGTCAAAATTAAGACTGATTGCACTTGCAAAAGTGACTTTGGTAAAGCAGGTAGTGGTGGTGTGTTTTCGAGATTGTCATGGTTGTGTACTTAGGGCATTTTGCTCCAATTTAGATGTCCCTAGTGCAATACATGTTGAAGTTTTAGATATCATCAGGGCCATTAAGCTTGCTTGGCTTCATGCTTGGCATAATGTTTGGATTGAAACTGATTCGTTATTAGTTACCCACCCTTTTTCGCCTCCTCATTTGGTCCTTTGGCACTTGCGGGTTGATTGGCAGAATTGTTGCATCGTCTCCAACACATTTTGTTTAAGATTTCTGATATCTTTTGCAAGGCTAATCATGGAGTTGACACTTTGGCAAATCACGATGTTCAGGGCTCTGGTTTCACGTGGTGGGACACTGGGAGTTGCCTGCATTCAATCAATATCATAAGAATCAAATGACCAACTATCGGTCCGATTTTAATTTCGAAATAAAAGAGAGGAGAAATCTAATAGGAAAGAATTATAAAGCATGTCATTCTTTACCACTCAACTAGAATTAAGGTCCTGTGGCCATTTATAGAGAAAATGAATGCCATTTGATGCTAACTCCAAAATGGCATCAATTCTAGGAAAACTAAATCGTATAGCCGCACGGCTATATAATTATTTTTTTAATAATAAAAACCACCTAGCCCACCTAAGTACCCATTGAAAACTTGAATGGCTGTTTTTTCTTCTTATTTCTTTTTCTCAAGGACCTAGCATATTTGCTAATACATTTTTGTGGACTTCGGGACAAGCAAAAAGAGTAAATCAAAAAGAATAATACTAGTCTTACCACATTTTTATACTATTACCTGTACTACATGATGCTAAGAATCGATGTGTATATACCACATCATGTAAAATACTGCTCCGCTTTTTCTAATTTTATTTATTAAAATATACTTCATTCATTTAATCGATACATATGATATGGACTACGCCACATCATTTTCAGAGTAAAATGTAAGTGTAGGATTACTTCAATCAAAATCCCGGTGAGAGATGCAAGATAATATGCTGTCGAGAAGAGAAACCCTATCTTCTGGCTAAGAAATTGCCAATCATTGGTTGAGATTCGCCTCAGTTTACCATGCATATATTTTGGTTTTAATTTCTATGTTTCAATT